>NC_050573.1:199674017-199844017 GCF_011100635.1 Trichosurus vulpecula
TTTTTAGTAGTTTTATTGAGTTCTATAAAGTTTCCATTTATTAGTTTAATTGGTATGGCATGAAGAGTGTAAATTAATTCTGGTAGTAGTATCATTTTTATTTTATTAGTATGTCCCAGCCATGAGCATTGAATAATCCTCCAGTTATTTATGGTGTTCTTTATTTCTTTAAGGAGCATTCTGTAATTCAATCTATGTAATCATTTTGTGAGCTCTGATAGTTTGATCTCCAATTTTTTTGCATTTTGAAATTATTTTGAATGGAATTTCCATCACATTTATCTCTTAGATTTTGTTATTACACAGAAATGCTATTGACATTTATGGATTCATTATGTAACCTGCAATTTTGCTGATGATATTGCCTCAATCAGTATTTTTGCTGAGTCCCTAATGTTTTCTAATCTTCATATCATCATCAGATAGGGATTATTTCATGTATTCTTTTTGTCACCCTTTATTTCTTTTAATTTCTCCTCTTGTCATTGCTATTACTAACATTTATAGAATTCAATCAAAAAGGTGGTGAGATTATACAGCCTTGCTTTACTCCTGTATATATTGGGAAAGCTTCATTGTATCTCCATTATATATAATACTTGATTTTATTTCTTTTAAATATCATTTTTATGAGATTTAAACTTCTATGCTTGCTCTTTGTATGATTTTTATCAGAAAGCAAGTGTTTCATACCTTATCCAAGACATTTCTCCCCCTGCATCAGTTGAGTCAATCTTATGGTCTTGATTGTCTTTGTCTTGTAACAATTAATTCTTTTGATTATTTTCCAAGTATTATATTTATTTAGTGTTAGGGTTTATTTTGGCATCCTTAGCATAAATTCACTTTGGTCAAAATGAATTATTTCTTCAATAAATTGCCATAATCTGACAGTTTTTTCTTTAAAATTTTTGAATCTATTTTTAATGATATTGGTCTATAGTACTTTGCTTTATCTTTCCCTGGCTTAAGTTTTAGAATTATATCTGTCTCATAAAAGGAGTCTGGTGTAGTGCTTTCCTTTTCAATTTTTGATAGTAACTAGCATAGTATTCATATAAATTTTCATTAAAAGGTCAATAGAATTCTCTTGTTAATGAATCAACAAAAGAATTGTTGCTGTTTTTTTTCTTTAGTACTCTACAACTGACTATTATTTCTTTATGTGACTCAATTACTTAAACTATTTATTCTCCTGCTAGTTCAAACATTTTATATTTTTGGAGATATTAATTTCTTTTGTGTGTTCTCAGTTTTGATAGCATATTGGTGCCTACTAGGTTCTGGTAATTCTTTTTATTTCTTTTGATTTTGTTGTGATTTTATCTGATTCATTTGTTATTTTGTCGATTTGATATTCTGCCCTCTTTAAAGTGACAAAATATTTATCAATTTTGTTGTCTGTTCAAACAACTAACTTTTTGTTTTATTTATCATTCATTTCTCTAGTATTTTTGGTTCTAAATACCTGTTTCTCTTCTAATTTTAATAGCTCATCTTTTGCTCTTATTTTGTATTTGACTATTTGTTGGTTTTATAATTTTGAAATGCATATTCACTTCATTAATCTCCTTTCCTATTTTTATGTATGATTCCTATTTTAATGTATGATTTTTATTAATATATTTTTCCTTGGAGGACTAATAAGCAAGCTAAATACCAGAAATTTTGGAATTTTTTAAATCACTGTCTTTCACATAATTATTAATTGTATCATTTATTCTTTGACCAACTACTCATGTTTTGGATTTCATTTGATGTCTCCATTTGGGTCTGTGTCTTTTGTTTGGATTCCCTGTACTCATTATTGTTTTTCTTTCCTTAAAGTTTGTAAAGGATTTATTGGGTATTTCTGCCTTTTTACATTTATCTGTACTGTCTCTATTCCTTAATCCATATTTCCTTCTGTTTTCATATTTTACATGCTGATTTATCTGCTTGTTTCCTACAGTTCCCTACAGTTTCTCAACTTCCTCACCACGTAAAGGAAACTCACTTTTCAGTGATCTGAGTCCATGTCTTAGATGTCTTCTGGAGGTTGTTGAAGTAGAAGAACTATCCCAGCTGGATTCCAGTCTTCTTTCCTGCAGGCCTGGTACAGCGACACAGACACTTGCACCCTTGATCTGTGGCATGTTGCCACCCCAGGCAAAGCACTCTTCAGCCTTGCTTTATAATTTACCCTATTCCATAAGTGGGTGGACAGAGCTGAGGCTGGATGCTTATTGCCACAGAATTGTAGAGTAAGGGCAGGGTTAGGCAGGTTGGAAAAGACTGCCACAACAGCAACAAAATTACTCAGTGGATCCCTTAAAATAAGCCAATGGGTTGTTTGTATATCTTTCCAGAATGCGGAGTCTGATGGGAAGCAGGAGTGCTAAGTCTACATGACGTTGTTACTGTATTAGACTTATTGGTAGGGTATGCTTGGTTTATGAAGACAGCTGTCATTTCTTTAGCTCCTGTAAGAAAGGAAGTAAGAGTTTTTGAAGAAAGGAGAAAATGTTTAGTTCTCTAGCTTGTTGATCACATGACCAAGAAGCATACTGTATTTCATTTTCTAACCTTGCTATCTTTTTTGAGCCACCTAGAACTGCTTCAATGAAAGAAAATATGTTACTTTTAAAACATCATAAATTCACTAAATCAATGATTAACGCCTTCAACATTATGCAGTAACCAATTTATTTTTGTCACCTATGGTCTAGCACTTCCTCTTCGAAGTCTCTGGTCTCAGGGACCAGAGTCTCATTATAGGGTAGACTTTTTCCTACCCACCACCGAAAAATTTAAAAACCACAAAAGATTCACCACAGAGCATGAATAAAAGCTTCTATGGAAGAATTTAGCACTTCATTCTTGTTTGGGAGAAGCCGAAAATAATCCAAAGATTCAGGTTCAGGATTCTAATGCAAAACAATGCTCATGAACCATAAAATGCAATAAAAACAACTTTATTGATAATATGATTGAAAAGGATACAAATTTTTATAATTAATTCAAATAAAATAACTCTATTCTGACTCCATTTTCCCACATATCAACAGCAATACTAAGCCAGAAATGCATCCCTATGGGCAGCTGGCATACTTCTAGCCATTTAGAGCACCAACTCTAAATAAGCTGGGCTTTTTATACTGCTAGTTTTCAGAACCAATCAAGTCCTAGGGAAAAACTCTTTGAATCTGTGAAAGGAAATTGCTCTAGTCCCAATAAAACAAACAATATGTTACCATATACTGAAATAGCCCATTGAACTCTTAAGTCTCCCCCCAGGAAGATAATAAAACTGTGAGGTTTTCTGAACAGATACTCCCCATTTACCTCAGACCTAGAGCATTGCAAACAATATCATAGAGTTTTTAAAAGGATGCAGATTTATAGGTATCTTGTGACGTGACTTTAGTCTTTTCTTAATAGTATTTTATTTTTAATTACCTGTACAGTAGTTTTCAACATTCATTTTTAATAAAATTTTGAGTTCCAAATTTTTTCTCTCCCCTTTCCTATCCACCCTCCCCAAGATGGCAAGCAATTTGATACATATACATGTGCAATCCTGTAAACCTATTTCCATATTAGTCATATTGGAAAGAAAAATTGGGGGGGAGAGGAAGGAAGGAAGGAAGGAAGGAAGGAAGGAAGGAAGGAAGGAAGGAAGGAAGGAAGGAAGGGAGGGAGGGAAGGAAGGAGGGAAGGAGGGAACAAAAGAGAAAAGCCACATAAAAAGTGAAAATAGTGTGCTTTCTTTTGCATCCTGATTCCATAGCTCATTCTCCAGATGTGGATAGCATTTCTATCGTGAGTCTTTTAGAATTGTCATGGATCATTGTATTGCTGTGAAGATCTAAACCAACCATAGTCGATAATCACACAATGTTGCTCTTACTGTACATAATGTACAACTGGTTTTACTAAGTTTACTCAGCATCAGTTCATGTAAGCCCTTGCTCACCATTACATGCACTTGCTCACTATTTCTTATAGCACAATAGTATTCTATTACATTCATATATATACATAGGCTATAGTATTGGAATTGATTCTTTAAATGTTTGGTAGAATTCACTTCTAAATCCATCTAGCCCTGGTGATTTTTTTCCTTAGTTTTCATTACTGACTTATTCAATTCATTTTTCTAAAATGGGGTTATTTAAGTGTTTTATTTCCTCTTCTATTAATGTGGGCAATTTATATTTTTATAAATATTCATCCATTTCACTTAGGTTGTCAGATTTATTGGCATAGAGTTGGTCAAAATGGCTCCTAATTATTGCTTGAATTTCCTCTTCATTGATGTGAATTCACCCTCGTCTCCTTTGTTACTGGTAATTTGATGTTCTTCTTCCTTTTTTTTAAAATCAAATTAATCAAAGGTTTATCTATTTTATTGTTTTTTCATAAAACCAGTTCTTATTTTTATTTATTAGTTCAATGGTTTTCTTACTTTCAATTTTATTAATCTCTCCTTTGAGTTTCAGAATTTCTAATTTGGCGTTTAACTGGGGATGATTAATCTGTCCCTTTTCTAGCTTTTTAAATTCCTTGCCAAGTTCATGGATCTGCTTTTTCTCTATTTTATTCATGTAAACATTTAGAGATATGAGATTTCCTCTAAGTATTGCTTTTGGCTACATGTCACTAAATTCTGGTATGTTGTCTCATTATTCTCTCTCTGATGAAATTATTGATTGCTTATTGATGGACTGATTGATTGATTTATTTGTTTGGCCCACTTGTTTCCAATTAATTTTTATCTATCTTTCCATGGGACTTTATTATATGTAATTTTATTGCATCATGACCTGAAAAGTATGCATTTAATATTTCTGCCTTTCTCATTGGATTGTGAGGTTTTTATACCCTAATGCATGATCAATTTTTGCGTAGGTACATGTACCACTAGAAACAGGTATATTCTTTCTATCCCCATTCAATTTTGTGCAGAGATCTATCATATCTAACTTTTCTAAAATTCCCTTCCCCTCCTTAACTTCCATCTTGTTGATTTCTTGATGTCTCATAGAGTCTACTTGCGCAATTCTAATTTTTAAGGAATTATTTTCTTCATTTACCTTTGTGCCTCCTTTTCCATTCAGCCAATTCTACTTTTAAAGGAGTTGTTTTCTTCAGTCCCCAATTTGTCCAATTCTGTTTTTAAGGAGTTGTTTTCTTTAGTCAATTTTTGTGCTTTTTTCCCAAGCTATTGTCTTTTTTTTCATAATTCTCTTGCATAGCTCTCATTTCTTTTCCCAATTTTTCTTTTCTTCTATTACTTGATTTTAAAAATCCTTTTTGAGTTCTTCCAGGAGGACTTTTTAGGCTTGAGACCAATTCATATTCCCCTTTGAGGTTTCACATTGTTGTCCTTTTCTGACATTGTTGTGTTTGGATATTCCCTGCTACCATAGTAGCTTTCCATGTTCAGGGATCTTCACCGTTTCTTACTCATTTTTAAAAGTTGAGCTCTGTTCCTGGGGTACAGAGGGTGCTGTCCCAAGCTTCTCATATAGGAACCAGGGGCCTGGTCAATGGCTTTCTGCACCGGGACCTCTGGGGCTGAAAGTTTGCTTACTGTGCTAGGATGGCCCAATGTAGTTGTTCTTGTTGTGCCCTGGGTTTTTCTGCTTCACTAGGACTGGATGCCTCACACCTGGCCTACTGTGCTACTGGTCTGCTGGGCTAGGACTGCAGGCCCTCATGTGATGATCTGTACTGTGGCTAAGTGCCTCCCACTGACTTGCCTGGACACTGCCTGCACTGTATTCCATTCTTCTTTTACCCAAGTGAGACAGACCTTTCCTGAAGTCCTTCTAATTTATCTTGGCCTAGAAAATTGTTTCACTCTCTTTTTGTAGATTCTGTCCCTCTATAATTCTTTTAGAGGCTTCATTTAACATTGTTTCTGAGGGAAACTAGGAAAAGCTCAAGCAACTTCCTGGCTTCTCTCCATCATCTTGGCTTTGCTACAGCCCTTCAACTTTAGTCTTTAAGCAACATGGAGATCCTCTGTGGAGTTATCCTCTTCCTCTCTCAGAAATATGTTGTTAGGGAATTTTGTTCCTCTTGGAGTTCAGTCCCAAAACTCAGGAACTCTTGGTCTTTCAAGAATTCAAGAAACAAGAATTACTCAAAAGCAACTCCCAAGGCTGGAAACATCCATTTTCACCTTCAGCAATCTCTGACCTTTTCTTAGCAAAAAACACATAAAAGCAAAAGAAACTATTCAAGGACCAGAGTTCCAAAAAATGTTCAGGTTTTTTGGACAAGCATAAGCTATGTATCATATGCTTTACCTAAAAGTTGCCACTTTTTGATTTTAGGGGATGGATGGAGAACTCCCTCACCCTTTCTACACTCTGGTCTAGATGCCCCAAGAAAAAAAAGGCATGGCAAAAGAAAAGGGGCAAGATATATCATAGTTCATTCTTATAGGCATAGGGAAAAGGTGGTTCATCCAAAAAGAAGTCTGTTCTTCTGAGTATTGTCAATCATCATGAAGAATATTCCAATTACCAGGGCCCATGAGATGAATAGACTATATTCTCTTAGAAGCATGTTAGAGTACATATTGAACTTTATAAAAAGTGTTTTGTAGGCAAAAGTCCATCCATGCTTGTTAAACAAATGAAGTCGATAGGTGGTATTAGGGGCGTGAGGTCAAGATATTGACACTGTTACATACTTTAGACAAAGAAAAGTATAAACAAAGTTGAATAAAAATGAATTCTATTGTGAACATGGCTATGAGGAATAGGGTTTGGATATAATTTTCTAAAAAATGGAGTGTTGAAGTCGCAGCATTCTATCTATGACTTCCTCAAAGAGGGTATATTTTTCAAACTTTCCTTGAACTGACATCTGTGGCCCTAAGAAGCTATAGCAAGTACGGTGGCTACACCCTGATAAAGCATGTCAGCAGATGGTCTTAATCAAACCTCAAACCCAGTGGCAAGTTAGGGGGGTGTCTACCCCAAAGCATGGAAAGACTTCACAGGTGGAATGGGTGGATGGGAGCAATTTGTTCAAATGCCTGTGAAGAGCTGAAGCAGGCACTGTGAAGTGCTTAGAGCTTGATTAGACATCAAAGGTACTAAGGTCATTCATTGCATCCTGATTTTTGACTTTCTACTGGATTCCAGTGACTCTGGAAGTGAGAGTGAGGCTGACAACTTTATGCAACTCTGCCTCACTTAAATCCAATTCATGCACAAGTCAGGCAACACCCCATGATGTTATTTGTTCCTCTTTGAAAATGAAGGACAAATCAAAAACAAATATTTGTAGACTAAGTAAAATCATCATTTTTTGTTGTTGTTAAACAGAGTTTTCTTTTTCTTATTCTATATTTTAATTTACATAGTTGTAGTCTTGTATATAACCAGATATATAAACAGGTCTGACATATAAGCATTCAGGGAAGATTAGTACCTCTGGTGTGAGGGCTGCCAAGCCCGTTCAAGAGCTGCTTTCCTCCTTTAATGTCCACTTGTCACCCAACTCTCATCTGTGCCTTCAAGAAGCTACAACATGTGCAGTGGCAAAATCCCACTTTGCTTGCCATTACACCACACCCCAGTAAAACATTTTAGTAGAAAGAGTAAACCAGGATGAGGGTAACTGATAAGCCTCAGACACATTAGTGAATTAGGGGAGAATCTATTACAAGCATGTGAAGACTTTCCCTGGCTGAATGGACAGATGTGAACAACTTGTTCCAATGGGTCATAAAGGTGATGGAAGCGTGCTGTGGGGTACTTAGAGATGGGTCAAACATCAGAGACACCAAGGTCATCCACTACATCCCAAGCCATCACTAATCATCTTGACTTTTGTCTTACCCCTGAGCTTTGATGACTCTGGAAGAGAGAGTGAAACCAATGACTGCACGACTCCACCTCACTTAAATCCAATTTATGAATGAGTCAGGTTATCACCCATACTATTTTGTCATTTTCACCTACCTCAAAGTCCTGTGGCTATGGTAAGTGATGAAGCTCTCGGGCCACAGGGCCATCTACTCGCTGGATAGAAGTAGCAGTGAATTTTGGCAGCCCCCTGGGTTCTGAGCAGCATTTTTAAAAGACCACACTGCCCACCTTCTGGTGTGAGAAAGGGGCTAGACATGGTGCCCTAAAAATGTCTGCTTCACCTAACCTAACTGTGCCTTACTTACAGCAGGTGGAGATCCTATCTTGTGGTCAAAACACAAAAAATGTACAAAAACGTCTGTGAAAATTATTTCACTCACCATTGGTAGATGTTATGTGCACACACTGATGGAGAACAAGAAATCCAGTAGATCTGAAAGATTAATAGCTCTTGTTTTGAGAGAACCCAGCAGGTATTTCACCCATGCAACAGCCCTGAGTGAAACAAGGCGAGCAAATAAAGGCCAGCTTGTCAAAGTCAGAACTGGATACTTGTTTTTCTGGAATGACTGCAGTGATGAGGAGGACTGTGAAGCTGACATAGGTTCTGCAATCAAAACTAATCTAGTCAACAAGCATGTGTATCTCCCAAAAGGAGTGAATGACAGACTCATGACAAAGTCATTGCCACTTGCAGAAAAGTGTCACACCACCATCATCAGTGTGTATACTCCTACCATGACCAACTTTTATATGGTCAAAGAAAAAACATCATGAAGACCTGGAAACCCTCATCATCAATATGATTCTGGGTGACTTCAATGCCAGAGTGGGCACACTATCAGACATGCCAGGGAGACCTTGGAAGGAATTGAGTTGGAAATAGCAACAGCAACGGTCACTTACTACTAAAGAATTTTGCATCTCATGATCTCCTCACCAAATCTCTCTTCCATTTACCTAAATGCAATAAAACTTCATGGATACATTCTTGCAGAAAATATTGACATTTAATAGGCTGTGCCATTGTAAAGAGAAGAAACAGAGTGGATGTGAGAGTGATAAAAGTGATGTGTGGTGCAGAGTGCTAGACCAATTATAGACTTATTCTCTTCAAGTTAAACATTTGCAATCAACAAAAATTGTGGCCCCAAGGCAAGATGACTACCAGAAGACTTAAGGTCAACAGATTAGAGCTCTTCTTTTAGTAGAAGAGCTTGTCGCTAACTTGGAGGGAAAGGTAAGACAAAACAAGGTTGGCAGCAGTGGAACAGAAAAGGAGGGGGCAGCTTTCAGAAATTTGGTATACAGCAATATATTTACTCATCTGGGCCAGAACACTCACAAACATCAAGATAAATTAGACAAAAATGATGGAGAAATTCAAAAGCTGCTAAATGAAAAACAAGAACTCCATAGGATTTATCAGCAGGATAGTTCATTCCTCTATAAGAATTCCTTCTTTTAACTCCATCAAAAGTAAAGTCCAAGTGAAGCTTAGAGAAATGCAGGATTCTTGACTGAGTAAAAAGCCAGGTGAAATTCAGTTTTATGCTGATAGTAACAATACAAACTATTTGGCACTAACAGAGCCATGTAAATAAGTCATAAGGGTATGATTCTGGAGAGATGGGCTGAACATTCCCATAGTGATCTCAACCAACTGTCATTTACCAATGCTGAAGCCACTGACTGTACACTTCAGCTTGAAGTCAATCCCTCTCTAGCCGAATTTCCAACTGAAGAAGAGGTTTTGAATGCTGTTAGGCTCCTCTCATGTGGCATAGTGCCTGATTCTGATTGTATTCCAGCTGAGATTTATAAGACAGGGAGTCCACTGGTCATACATACAAAAGCTGGCTGAAATTTTCCAGATTATATGGCAAGAGGAGGTCATCCCACAGGAGTCAAGGTGCCTTCATTATCCATTACTATAAAGGAAAAGGAAATAGGTTGTCCTGTCACAGGGCTGTCTCTCACAGGGGAAGGGAGAGTCTCTATCTTAGTCATTGCAGTTAAGATTCTTATCAGTCTTCCTTAGTAGTCTGATCCTTCACCTGGAAGATGATCATCTACCCAACAGTTAGTGTGACTTCAGAAAGGACCAAGGAAGGATAGATATGTTATTTGCTGCCTGACAACTCCAGGAGAAATGCCAGGAGCAAAACAGAGACTTGTACACAACATTCATAGATCTGGTCAAGGCCTTTTATACTGTTAGTTGTGAGGACTTATTGAAGATTATAGGAAAATTTGGCTGCCTGGACAAGTTTACTAGTATTGTACACCAGTTTGGCTTCTGAAAGGGCTGAAGAATGGTAAATAAGATGTCTGCTGCCTGACAACTCCAAGAGAAATGTTAGAAGCTGAACAGAGAGAGAACAATATTCATCAATCTTACCAGGGCCTTTGATACTGTCAGTTAGTAGGGCTTGTGGAAGATCATGGCAAAATTTGGCTGCCCAAAGAAGTTCATCAGTATTGTATGCCATTTCCATGATGGCATACTTACATAGTTTCTGGATAATGAACAATTATCTCATGCTTTTCCAGTCACCAATGGAGTGAAGCAAGACTTTGTGCTTGCTCCCATGTTTTTCAGGATGATATTTTCAGCAATGTTGTTGGACCATTTTACAGAGAACTCACACAAGGCAAGCACTCACACAGAGGTCAGAAATGATACAACGACACTCTCTCTGAAGAGCTCTGTGCCATGGCATGGCACCACCCAGCATAGTGTGCCCACATCAAAGAAGACACTCTATTTGGGCGTTTAATAGGCTATAAGCAGAACTGCAATAGCTCGAAAGAAACTTAAGATGCACAAATTAAGAGACGTCTCCACTCCAAATGTTCATGTGGACTATTCGGTCCTGACCTGAGGTAGAGCTTTTTTTTTCCAAGCATGTATTTGTCTGATCAGTCATAGTCAGAAATACTGTATCATGACCCCAACATAGTGATGCCATTTGGGTACTCTTTGAACACAAAGGATAACAAAACACATCACTGATGTGTGTGTTTTTGTATACTGAATAAAATTGCAATTCAGTCATGCCTACCATCTTGTGTAACAATTGTTCATGTTCTCCAATAAATTAGCCAAAACTTGCAGGGGCTTTGCTTGCTTTCTAATGACATTGTAAGGAGGCACACTTAGACTGTTCATCTGCCGTTCCTTACCTAGGCCATGGGATAAACTCATATTATTTTTCTATCATGCGTTTCCATGATAAAATCCTTGGCATTTCCTTGATGACATCTGCAATTCTTTTTCTTCTTCAAAGTTCGTCATTTATTTTATGTAACTTTTATGCTCCCACTACAGATACAATGCTCTCTTTATGTATTTCTTTTCATTTCTTCAGAGACTTGTTCTAAGTCACACAAGCAACCATTAAAAAGCACTCAAAAGCATTTAGACAAAACATACACATAGGAAAGTCTAAGTAGATGAAGAATGCCTATTTTTTTTCAGATTATGACATACTTACATGGACAACCTATAGAGTTTATGCATCAGTGTGTGTACTCATGTATGTTTATAAATATGTGCATATATAACTAGATACAGATATGTGTGTATAAATATATACCCTCATATGTGTATATATATATATATATACATATATATATGTGTGTGTATATATATACATATATATACTGGGAATATATCTATGAATGTATGTGTTTATATATGTGCATGTATATGTATATGCGTGTATATAACTATAGCTATACAGATATTGCCATATCAGCATAACTATAGAGATAAATGTCTGTACCTATGTCTCTCTCTCTGTCTCTGTCTCTGTCTCTCTCTCTCTCTCTCTCTCTCTCTCTCTCTCTCTCCCTCTCCCACAAACAGAGGGAAGAGAGAGGGCTGGATTATTTTAATTGTAAAGCTTCTTTAATGAAGCCAAACTTTTTCCAGAAATAATAGACCTGCTTTTTAATATCAATATGCCACCAGTGTAAATGAATGCTTACAATTCATTGCGTTTATGTGGTAATTCTTTTAATGTTTGGACTTTTTCCCACAAAGTGTTATCTCAATCTTTTGGTTGTGGAGTTGCTTTCTTAAATTGAAATTCAAAGACTTGAAGAGAAGATTCTACATTCATTTTCATTTTATTAGATTCATTTCAGTCTTCTAGCTCATCAAGATGTTTTTGATGCTATCATCTAGTTTGTGAGCTGTGCCCTAGCATAGCTCCTAATTTTGTGCTATCTGCAAATTTGATCGGTATTACAGCTATAATTTTTTCCTAGTCATTGGAAAAGTTACCAAATGACACATTGCCAAACACAGATTCCTGGGATACTGCGCTGGGTCCATCTTTCCTCTTTGACATTGAACTATTAATGAAACCTCTTTGAGTACAGTCAGGTAGCAAGTTCTGAATCTGTCAACTATATTATCATCTCACCCCTATCTCTCAGATTTCCATGTGTATATTAGTGGGGAGCTTTATCAAATGATTTGTTTAAATCTAGGTTAACTATATGGAATTATTCTCCTTATCTATCAGTTGAATAATCCTGATTTTTTAAAAGTATAGAATAAGTGGTTTTATATGCAGTCCTTGACTTTCTATGACACTTGCTTCCTTCTCTAGATGGAAACTAGCCACCTCTTTAACGATTCTTTGTAGAATTTTGCCCCAACTCAAAGTCAAACACACTGATCTATCATTTGCAGTCAATTGGCTTCACTTTTTCAAGAATCAAAACAATATGCACCCTGTTCTAGTATTGTGATGCCTTTCCTGTTCTCCATAATCCTTCAGATATTAGGGACAGGGACTCAGCAATTATGTCTTCTTATGCTTTCATTTTTCACAGATGTAGTTCACCTGAGCTAGCTGACTTGAATTCAGTAAAGGCAACTATGAGCCTTCTTCCTCTATATTTATATTTTATATCTCCTCCTTATTAGTCATTTGCATTCTACCTTTTGCCTTTCTCCTAGGTAGAGAAAATAGAAGCAAAATAAGATTTGTGTAGCTCTGCCTGTTCTTTGAGTTATCATTGTTCAATTCCTCCCAGCACTAGAATAATTTTACTTGATTCTTTTCTTCCTTTCAAGACAGTAAAAAACAAGCAAACAGAAAAGGTTTCCTGTTGTTTTGTTAGTTTTCCTGGCTAGAATTAGCTTATTTTGAGTTCTAGCCCTTCTGGAGTGTATTCATCATAATAACAGCTGACATTTATGTAGAACTCTAAGTTTACAAAGTGTTTTTATAAATATTAACTCACTTCATCCTCACAAGCCTTGTGAGATATTATTCCCGTTTTATAGATTGTTATTCCTCTTTAGAGATGAGAGAACTACAGCACATAGAAATTAAGTGACTTGCTCATGGTCATATCATAAATGTTGTTACCTCTACAGGGAAATCATAAAGTAAAAATCATAAATTTCTTTATATTAAAAGTTGATGATTCACAATTATATGATGTACTGCTGTCTTATGTCCTTTTTGATCCATCTTTAAGGATTGTGTTTTATGTTTATTAGTATGACTTAGGTTGACATGAAGGAAAGCATGATGATCAAACATTCAAACTTCATTATTAAAGTTGTCCAATGCTGGAATCTGGCAGACTATAAGTTTTATGAGATCAAGAACTATGTTTTGTCTAAATTTTGTATTTCTCTTAGCACTTAGAAGAGTTTTTTGTGCATGGTGTTTAAGAAATGCCTATTAAATACCAAAAGAATGAATAAATGAATTAAAGTCTTTACTACAGGTTTGCTGTATAGATAAAAGCAACTAATCATTTGATTAAATACTTAATTAAACTTTTCTGGATATGCCCAAGATAAATCTGTCTTATTGTTTCAAAGTATTATAGCAAAGTTCCATTTTATTAATCATTCAAAAATAATATTTAGTATGTACATTAAACATCGGAAGCCCTTCCAACCATCTCAACATTGACAATTACTCACATATGTATACATATATATGCACATATATGTACATACAGTACAAATATGTGTATAGATGTATATGTATGTGTTCATATATGCATATACGTGTATAATATTTTCTTTTGTTAAAAGATTGATTATTTAGGGTGACAGGTGAAACAGCATGATATAGAAGATAAAGAATTGACCATGGAGTCAGGAGAAACTATTTTCAGATCTTACCTCTAATCACTTGACCTCTCTATTCACCCTGCAATACTTTCAGGCCCTTAATATGTCAAGCAGGTGTAGTTCTATTTTGGTAGAAGGAGTTTCCTCAGTGCGAATTTCTGTTTACCAACGAAATCATAGGTCTAGTCCAAAAAAAAAGCATTTTTAACTTAAAGGCAATTCCAAGTTATGTGTGTTTCTGATAAAACACTTAGTCATACCTAGACATTTTTGCTAAAGGTGATATGATAATTCAAGTCAAGAAGCCTCTGTCTATCTATCTATCTCATCTCTCTATCTCATCTATCTATCTATCTCAACTATCTATATATAGCTCATCTATCTTGTCTATCTCATCTATCTATCTCATCTATCTCATCTATCCATCTATCTCATCTATCTATCTATCTCATCTATCTATCCATCTATCTATCCCATCTATCTCATCTATCTATCTATCTATCCATCTATCTCATCTATCTATCCATCATCTCATCTATCTACCTACCTATCTATCCGTCTATCTATCTATCTCATCTATCTATCCATCTGTCTCATCTATCTATCTATCTATCTCATCTATCTATCTATCTATCCATTAATCTCATCTATCTATCTATCTCATCTATCTATATATCTATCTATCTCATCTATCTATCTATATATCTCTCATCTATCTCATGTATCTCATCTATCTATCTATCTCATCTATCCATCTATCTAATCTATCCATCTATCTATCTATCTATCTATCTATCTATCTATCTCATCTATCCATCTATCTATCTCATCTATCTATCTATCTATCTCATCTATCTATCTATCTATCTATCTATCTATCTCATCTATCTATCCATCTATATTATCTATCTATCTCATCGATCTGTCTCATCTATCTATTTCATCTATCTATCTCATCTATCTATCTCATCTATCTATTTCATCTATCTATCTCATCTATCTATCTCATCTATATATCTATTTCATCTATTTATCTCATCTATCTATCTCATCTATCTATCTATTTCATCTATCTATCTATCTATCTATCTATCTATCTATCTATCTATCTATCTACCTGTCTACCTACATATTGATAACACCTATCTCCCAAGTTGGTTATGAGGATAAAATAAGATAATAATTGTAAATCACTTATCACGGAGTCTGGAACATAGTAAGGGCTATAGAAATGTTAGCTATTGTTAGGAATCATCATTATTATTATTGTGGTTGCTATTGTTATTATCTACTATGTGTCAGGGACTGGAAGATACAAAGGGGCTAGAGATACAAAGACAAAAGAAAAAAAAAATTCTGTATTGAGTGGCTCACAACCTAAGGGGAGAGATGATATGCAAGCAACTATGTATAAACAAGCTATATCCAAGCAAGATAAGTAGAAAATAATCAAAAGAGGGTAAGTACCAACAACAGTAAGGGAGATCCAGAAAGGCTTCTTGTAGGAGGTGAGATTTTAGCTGGTGCTCGACTGAAGCCAGGGAAGCTATAAAGTAGAGATGAAGAGGGAGAGAGAGATCTATTCATAGGGGGGACAGCCAGTGAAAATTCATGGGATGTCTTGTTTGAGGAATAGTGAGGAAGCCCGTGTTACTGCATGAAGCCAGTAGGATTTCTAACCTCCTGAATGTTTTAACTCACAGAAAACACTGATTTTGGGGGTCTCACAATCCTTAGATTCAAAGTCCTTCATGATACTTAACTAAGCATTCAAGCCACATTGATTCTAGGCAGGAGGTGAAGTTGCCTAAATGAGGGAGGAAATGTAACCAGTATCTTACTGGTTATATACACATGCGTGCACATACACACACATGCACACACACATGTATATACATATATGTGTGTAGATACATATATGTGTGTATGTGTATGTTTATATGTATGGATATGGATATGGATAGGGATAGGGATAGGGATATGGATATATATCCTGCATATAAATTTACAATAACTTAAAAGTTCCTTGACTTCAAACTAGGATTAATAAAAAAAGATACCCCAAAAAACTTGAAAATTGATTTACAGACAAAATAGAATCAAACCTTCTGCTACCTACATTTTACAAGGCTTCTAATGACTTTGAACAGGACAGCATTGATCATGCTATTAATTAGAATTTATGTTATACTTTACATTTTCTAAATGTTTTACAATCCTGAGTGGTTCCTTATAGTGCCCTCGTGTAATAAGCCAGTTTTATTATGCCTAATATAGAAATGAGGAGACTGAGGATCTCACCATCTAAGTGAATTACCAAGAATCTCATGAGTTAGTAAATTCACTCATACAATATCCAGTTCATTATTTCTAACTATCTGACTTCAGGGCTTTGTGAGGGAAGTGCACACACAGGCACTTACACACATTCACTCATATATATGTCTTTTGATCTCTTATCCATATTGTGCCAAACAAGCACAGATTTCCTACATGCTTGTCTTTCCAAGGCCTATTCAAGGGCACCAGACATGCTGCAACAAATGAAAGAGAATCATTTGGCAGTAAGATCATAAAATATTACCATGATTTAAGAGGATTCTTATGAAGTCTAATCTAAAGATACTCTGAACTCATGAGTGGGCTCCAAGAAAGGTAACACAGTTTAAGATGACTCAAGTCTAGAAAAGGCTCTATAAATGTCTATACCCCTGGAAAATGGTCAAACCCAAGGAGTCAAGGAAGCACTATGGTGTTGAACCTATTCTTTATTGGCAACTAGGTCATGGAATACTGAGCCTGGAGTCAGGAATACCTAAATTCAAATCTGACTCCAAACACTTACTATGTGACCCTGTGCAATTCATTTAACTTCCTTCTGCCTCAGTTTTCCCAACTAATTAAGAATAGCACCTACTTCTTAGTGCTATTGGGAGGATCAAATGTGATAATATTTTTAAGGCACTTAGCATAGTTCCTGACAAAGTGGGCACTCAACTAAATTCTTGTCTCCACTCACTTTTCCTTCCCTTTATGCCCTATTCTGATCCACAGGAATTTTATCAGGTTGTCCTTATACATACTTATGCATTAGCTCACTAATCCTTTAAGAGTTCCTCAGTTCACATGGTCAAGTATTGCTATTTATTGGAGTGAGATGTGATGTGATTATAGCATAATAGTTCTAGAACTTCTAAACTATAATTTAAAAGTTCTAGAAGGAATTTCAAAGGTCATTAAGTCCATCTTCCATGAATTATAGATAAGAAAACTGAGGCCTAAGGAGGTTCAGTGACTTGTCTAAGATCATACATCAGGGTAATATTTGAACCCAAGACCTCTGATTTCTGAGTCATTGCTCTTGATATACCATTTATAGGCACTGGAGTTGACATTCTAGCTAATTTGGCCCCAACGGACATAGCATTTAAGAAACACTGAGGATGCACTCAATTTAAAACCTGGCTGGATTACACTGCCTCTTTGAGAGAAGTAAACATCATTATGTGAGGATGTTAAAGAAGTCAGAGAAATCAGGCAAACTTTAATTTATTGTCTTTTTCAATTTGCACCCATTTGGGCATAGATCAAGTGAAGAATACTCTTGGAAACAGTATGTGCTTCAAAACTTAGGAATGAAGTAATCTGTGATTAAAAATACTTCTCATTTCGTGGCTAATCTTTGGTAAAAGTCAGGGTCATTTTTTATTCTATTAATCACTTAAGTAGAAAAAATTTTAAAAGTTTAGTCTTATTCCTTTTTTACTGAATTGAGAGAGAATTATGCTTTGTATCATTAAAAAAAAAGAACAAGTTACTGAAAGTAGAATGCTAAATCCTAAGAACAGATATAAAGAAAGGAGTCAGAGTCCTTGCCTTCAAGAAGCATAAATATATATATATACATATATATATATATATATGTATATATATATACATATATCAGACTGAACTATTAACATTAATTATTCTATTAGAGGAAACAATGAACACTAAAAAAAATTCTTCTGGGAGTGAGGGACGGTCTTGACCAGCCGTGTTCTCCGCTTGCCCCACCATGGCTCAGCTGGTCCGAAATGCCATCAAGAAGGCTCCGGTCCTGCTAAATGCTGCTGCAATTTATTTGAAGCCTCAATTGGTCACATTTTGGCAATATGCCAGGGTTGAACTGGTTCCTCCAAGTCCTACTGAGATCCCCAGAGCCATTGAGAGCCTAAAAAAGATAATCTCATCAGCTTGAACTGGTAGCTTCAAAAATCTCACAGTTAAGGAAGTTCTGATAAATAGTTTGGTGGCCACTGAGGTATGCACATGATTTTACATTGGTGAGATCATAGGCAAGGGTGGCTTCATTGGATATGATATTTGAAGACCAACTCTTAGCATCTGAATGTTTGATTTATCCTTTGTGTGTTCGTGGAACATATATGCCTAGACTTCTAAATAAAACAAGGAAATAATGTTGAAAAATATTCTTCTGGCTTTGCTAGTATATATTCACTTTAGAAACTTGCCAACATATAATACTTTGCACACGTTTGCATTCCATTGACATAGCTTGGTCCTGTCACAACTGCTGTCACTTAGACCTATGTCCTCTGTGTGAAGTTTCAGATACAAAAACACATTTCATTTCTGGCTATTCAACTTCCAGGTCATAAGAGCCCCAGCTCAAAAATGCTTCGGCTATGTGAAACCATATTAAGATATTATTGCATAAGTAATGACTCTTTGACTTAAATATTAACCAAAAAAAAGGACCGATAATTTACAAAGAAAGTCAATCAATAAATAAACTGTCCCTAATCAGCTCAAGAGCTGGCAGGATGACATTCCATTATCCTGTCAGACACATTGCAATCAAATGCATGAAACCTCAAAGGGCTGGCCTCCCCCTAACCACCTGGCTGGTTCTGACTTTCTCAATGCAGCCTCCCCCACGCATGTTGAATTCCATCTTACCCCGTAACACTATGAGCACTGTGTGCCAACTTCCAGATACATATTTGCATGTCAATTTAATCCATAACGCAGTGTAACTTCAGTCTACTGGGTGGGTAGGCGTCCCATGGTGACGGTACTATGTCACTATAGCTCCCTGACAGCTGATTCTCAGTAGACAGGGCTGTCAGAGAATCAGAGACTTCCACATGTACAAGTGAAATTAACTTCTGTTAGTCTGACATTTTCCACAATCAATACTCACAGGGTCCTTGTCTCTAGGATCAAAATTCATAAATCAAAAGCAGAAAGCATGAAATAAGGTATTTGATAAATCCATTAAGTGAAGTGGAAGTGTGCTTCTGTCATGCTGTTTAAAGACTACAGTAATACTTGTGGAAACCAAAAAAAAAAAAAAAAAGCAAAAAGAAAAGAACCCTACCGGATTTGTTAAGGGGAGTGCACGGTTTGTTGGTTGTTGTTTCTGTTGTTGATACATATAGTTTGTTTGATGATATTTAAGAAAGTCATCTCTATTTCAAAGTAGCAGTGTAGTTTTACTTGTTTCCTTAAATTCTTTGCTGGATATAGAGAAACAGAGTGATGAGGAGTTTGGATTCAAGGGGCAAAAATCCAACTGATATTATTTTGCAAGATAGAAATTGCCATTAGGGACACTGACTTAGTCATCATGCTTCCAAGTCTCAGTGGGATACATTTCTGTGTATGTACGTACATATGTATATATGTATGTGTGTGTGTATGTAGGTGATTGTATGTATGCGTGGATAGGTAAGAAAACTGAAGTAATTGTATTTCATCTGCAGTTCCTCTATCTTGCCCCCACCCTGTTTGTATTACAGCCCCCACCCTGGAAGGGTACAACCTTCCCTACTGCTGAAACAGCAAGGACAGTCCTATCTATTAGGGCGGGATTATAAGCGATACCTAACCCGAAGAGGAGCCTCTGCTGTTGCTACCTCCAGTAATGGATTCTGTCCAATCAAGGGATACCACATCCCTTATTCCCATCCTGCATGTCCCCAGCATCCAATCCAGAAATGCCTCATATCTCAGTCACCTCCTGCCTAAGTTGAAACATAAGTTTTGTTCTTTTGTTCCTTGGGAGATTCTCTATCCACCTGGGTAGGCCTCTCTTACAGGAGGACTCAACAAACCCTCCTAAGTTCCTAAATTTCTGGTTTGCATTTAGGTTTTGGTCTTGGTCATAGTTCTATGTTCCAGCACTGAAAATTTTACCCATGGTAAATGGTGGCAGTGGTGGGATTTCAAGACTGACCAACCTGTGGAATTCCAGAGGTTGCAATCTGGGAATGCAGACTCTGGCCACTCTGGATGGGCTTTATGCATTGGTGCTGAGAAACTGGTGAGTACTTGTACATGGGCACACATACATACACACACACACACACACAGATGATATAGATATATAGATATACACACACAAGCATGTGTATATGTATGTATGTGTACATGAACATATATGTGTATATATATGTGTGTGTGTGTGTGTGGATTATACTTACATATAGGTGTATGTGTACATATACATATGTATGTACATTTGTTTACATATGTATGTGTGTATATATACACAAAATGAATTTAAGATCTTGATATATGAATAGGCTAAATTGCAGTCTATTCATGCTTGCCTCTCCTATGTGACTCATTTTTGTGCTCCCCAAAGTTCATCATAGGCAGTCTATCCAATATTCTGGAGAATTTCCTCAGTTTTCTTCTAACATGGTAATGGTGCCAGTGGGATGCTGGCCATCCGCCTATTATCCCTCACTTTCCCCACATAACCAATTCATCATTTCTTTCATTCTTTGATGAACATTCATTATTCCAGTTCTTTTTCCAAATTCTTTGTTGGTTATAAGTTGCAGTCAGTCCACACCCACTATACACCTTTCCATTTCTCTCTGTGTGATGCTCATCTTTCATTCATCTGAGGCAATAGTGCTCCAGGTCTTAGTGTCATATCCCAAAAGCAGTAAAATGTTTGTTTTTAACAGCAAAAGTGCTTTGTAGTTTTCTGAAAGTGATCAAGCCACCCCTACCCCTCCTTTTCAAATGGCCCTACACATTGTCCATATGCATTATCTGCTGCAGATAGATATTCTGTTGTATAGGTTCTATAGGGTGTCCATTCACGAGCATGTTGAAATCTGGAAAATAAACATTCTTCATCATTTAATGGGTGGATGGACAGGCCAGCTTCCTTGGATTGATGACAGGTCTCTCCCAGAATTTTCTGTAATGTCTTGGGGCTTCATTTAATCCTCTAAATATGATGCCTCAGAAAGAACATTTGGAGGAATCAACAGGAAATTCTTCCTTGACTTGAAATCTGTGCTGTATCTTCTTAATCCAAGTATCTGTTTTGTGTCTCACCTGATATTCAAAGATTCATTGATCAGGATTAATTTTGTTGCTGCATCTTCCAAGCAATAGTGAATGTTGATATATGGATGGAAAATATTTTCTTGTAAGAGACCCTGGAAGATGAAGTTTTGTTTTACTAAGCATAATGCTTTTTCATAATCAACGAGTAATTAACACAATGGGATAATTATTTGCATCATTCAGTCACTCCTAAGGTGGTAAAGATTTTGTCCACTGATGAATATAATTTGCAAAAGCTTGCTTGTTCCCTACTAATACCTTCATCAAGGATTCCCTCAGTTTGGGTAGAGATGACCCTCCTAAAGATTATGGAGAGTTGGGAGAGTAGACACGTGATTCAGCAGCTACTGACGTTCACCTCATCGATTTTTTTTTAATCAGTTAGGTATGAGATTTTCTCTCCATTTATTTGCTATCTTTACCTTCCTTAGATGCCTTTAGATGCATTCCTTCAAGGTCTTCACAACTGTATCACCTCCAGCTACATAAAATTGACTCATTCAGCTGCTTCTCCTCTCTCTGTCCTCTTTAGCATCATTCTGCTTCCTTTGTAAGTACCTCAGGGACTGGGATGTTGGTATACAAGTATGGTTGTTCCATCATTGATGGGGAAAACAGTTTATGGTAAATTTAGATGTTAGGGGATATATACATATATATATATATATATATATATATATATATATATATATATATATATATAAAACACACATGTGTGTGTGTTTGCTTCTGATCTCATTGGTACTTCTATTGAGGAAGCTTCTTCTACAAATGGAGATCAGATCCTTCTTTTATAGGCTTACAGAAATATGTGGGATATTGAAGAGTTAAGTGACTAGTCCAGGGTCATCTAGCTAGTATGTGTCAGAGATAGAATTTAAATCCATTAGGGCCTCAGTTTTTTCTTGATTCAATCCATCCAACCATCCATCCATCCATCAATCCATTCATCTATCTATCCATCCATATATGTGTGTATGTGTGTGTACAGGCATAACATACGATTACACATATATAATATTCTGTGCCTCATATGGATGAATATCTGGCTTTTTGGACATATATAAGGACCTTACAGTGCCTTAAATTCACAATGCCAAAGGTATTCAATAGAACGGATATATATGTGTAAACACACATATATTCATATATATGTATATATGAGTCATATAAATATATACAAAGATAGTATATATGTGTGTGTACGTATACATATGCACAGAGGGGGAGGGAGAGAGAGAGAGACAGAGAGAGCATATCCAAAAGCTAGGCATTAATTCTCCATTAATAATAGATATTGCACTCTTGTGCGCTGAGAGTATTTGGTTACCTTATTCAAAGTCAAGGTGACCATGCTGGCGGGGTCCACTACAAATTTATATTGCATAATCTCAAATGAGCCATCACTATCCCACTTACTATAGCAGCTTTTCTAAACCTTTTTATCCCATAATTCCTCTGCCCCCAACCCTCTCAGCCAAGAACCTGCCTCATACTTCACTGAAAAAAAAATTAGGCCATTCTCTGACAGCTCCCTCTTTTCCCCTTCCTTCTCATTTCACATCACTCCAATATCTTCCTACACTGTATTCTCCCTATCACCCTGTCTTACATAAAGAAGCAGACTTTCTCTTTGCCAAGACTAACCCCACAGAAACAGGCTGGTCAATTTATGACTATACATTTGCTTATTAAATATAGTATACACCAAATAGTGATTAAATATTGTACAAAACTAAGTATTTAAATATTTTGTTACATTTTTTCATATCAGCCATCTATGGCCTAGAGACTATAACCTGCATGGAACACCAAACCACTACCACAAACCATTGGTTTAGGATCTGAAGAAAAAATTGATTTTTTTTTAGAAAATAATAAAGGATACCAATAAAAATGGGTTGAACTTGATTTTTTATGCCATCCTAAGGAAAGTGACTCCACAATGGATTTTATAAAGATATTTGTTAAGCTTTTTTAAATTTTGTTTTATTTATTTATTTATTGGGGTTTTTTTGTTTGTTTTGCTGAATGGAAAGTCAGTTATATGTCTTTGCCAGTGGCCTGAATGCTAAGATTTTGTTTTTTTTTGTTTTTTTTTCTTTTTACTAAGACAATTAAACCATGTAACCAAAGAGTGTGTATATATGCTATATTAAACTGTTTTTATCCCTGACCTGACAATCTTATTCCAGCCAGGCTTATCTATTTACCATCTGTTCAAAGTAGTTCAGCTGCTTTCACATGCGTATTCTGTACTGCCTACATGCTAGGATTGGTCCTTGTTCTTGTTAGAGGTAGAAGTAACCTCATTTAAAAAGTTTCCTTGTTGCTGGTGATTTACTCTGACTATGTTTTTCTAGTGCTTAAATACTTGCCTCTTTTCTTTCCCATGGTTTTTCCTTGACCTTCCATATCTGTATATTCAGTGATTCTTGATGGTTTTGTCTTGTTCTCCAGCAACTATATGATATCACGTGGATTGGTTGGTAATAATTGTCTCTATATCCTGATAGCTATTTTTGAGCACTCCCTAAGTCCTCCTCATGATTGGCCCTTCATTTCTGGTCTTTACTCTCCCAGTTCTGGCTGCTCATTCCATTTCCATTATCTGCTCCTACTAACACCTTGGATGTGAATGTGGTGGGATTGGGCATAGGGAGGAATGATTGTCTTTATATCCCTTCCTAAATATCGTACCCAATAGCATTGTATGGAATATAGCTTAATAGTAAGATCTGGCCAAAAAGGCTGTTTTATCTTGTTTCTAACTCTGCCATTCAATTAGATTGTGAATACCATCCAAATGTAGAGTAGGGCAATTCTGACAAGGTATGTTGTAATGATATCACTAATTAAACTAGAATTAATAAGTAGACTAGGATACATCTTCCTTCCTTCATTGATTCTCTATTGAATTTCATTCAACAAATTAAAAAAAATCTTTACCCTACTGTGTGCATAGCACAGTGTGAGGCACAGTGTAGGGTGTGAGAAGGGAAGGTAATACAAAGTTTAAGTAAGATATGATCCCTGTCCTCATGGAACTTAAGATTTAGTAGGAGAATAAGCCTTAATCACAAATAACTCTATGTATACTCTCTTATAGAATTATAAAAGCCTAGTGTGAGAGGGAACCTCAAAAATCATAAAAGTCACGAATGATTAACCTGATGTCTATGACCTGGTTTTTAAAAAAATGATAACTGTATTTCAAAGCCATTTATTTCCTTTGTAATCCTACATGTTTTATTTTATGCATTTAAAAAATATTAATCTTAGAAATGGCCTGTAGGATTCACCAGACCGCCAATAGTGTCAATATCACAGAAAGGTTGAATCCAGGTCAACTCACACTTGAAGAGGAATATTTTAGACTTCAGCTTTCCAGGGAATTCCTCAGTCACTTGAAGCTCTCTGTAGAGGGAGAACCAGTTACCTCCAAGGCAACACACTTTGCTTATCTGTGTATGTAACAACAATATTACTTGCAGCTGCTGAGGGAGGGTAAGACCAATAACACCAGCACACAGGAGGGCTGCTAGCATAGGTTCTTTAATCTGCTTTTCTAAAGGAAAGCAACTTTAAAGGGGTCGACAATCTTCCTTTAATCATATATATATATGTATGTATGTATGTGTGTATGTATGTATATGCACACACATATATATGCACAGACACATATATACATACATACACATATATACATGTATGTATATAAATATAAACAGACATATACATACATACACACACACACATATACATATCATTCATTTAGTTCAGGGGAAAAGTCGGCACCCTGAATTTCAGAGAAAATACAAACAGAAATTACAAGCAGAAATTACATAAACAGAGCAAATACAAATAGACAGGGCTTCCACCTGACTGACCAAAAGCAATACATACATAGTCACCGGAGACAGAAGCACCAACATCTGGGTTTTTCAAAGCTGGGGCTCCTTAATATCTACCCAGAGTCTCATCTGGCTATATAACATGAAACCTCTTCCCATGAGTGAGCCCCAAAGCAAAATGCTAACCTCAGAGTACATGTACATTCCTTTAGGGTCGGAGGGCATCAAAACTCTCTTGGCCCAGGCTCATGTGACTTAGGCTTCCATGTGACTTAAGCAGGTGACATGGGCCTATTAACGGATGGGAAGATCTTCAAGCAAAAATGCATTAACAATACAGTGTACTATATCAGAGAGACACAAAATGAAATTATACAGGAAATCTGAATGGGAAGGATAAGTGACCTTAGGGTAGCATGAGAGGTCAGAGAAGGGTTCATGAATCAAGGATGGACAGGCATTTCAAAAAGCAAAGAGGAAGGAGGGCACCTTAGCCAAAGCACACTAAATGGTAGAACTTCTACCAATTTATTAAACCATTAGCTCAAGCCATATTGCCCCTGAGGATTGCTATGAAATGTATTCAAAAATTTAACATTTGCATAAATGTTACAAATTGTATATATAGTACTATTCATAATTTGAACAAAATTAACATATACAGAGATGTGCCATTAAAATAGATCTAAAATGGCATTGATCATAAACCTTAAAGTAATAATGAACACTCTCAATTTTTTTTTCCTTTCAAATGCATAGGAGTAGAAAAGTTCAGCACCTTGCATTGGTGGAAGCAAACTTGCCCAGTTTGGCTGGAGCAGAATTAGAGCAAGGCAAGAAGCACTTGTTTCATGCTTCCTGTGCAGGCATTGGGCTAAGCCAAGAGCAAAGTACTATAGCATTTGAAAAGTTGAGTAGCTCCAGATTGTGGAATGCCTCAGATGCCTGGCATAGAAGCTTCAACTTATTCCATAGGTGATAAGGAGCCATTAAATTTCTTCTTAACAGAAAAGTGCCACAGGTACATTTGTGCATGAGAGAAAAAAAGCCTAGCAGCAGTACCGCAGCCAGGTTGGAGTGGAAAAGATGGTCAAATTAGGAAGTCATTATCCTCAAATATTTTGCTTATCCAGATTTTACCTGATGACCCATATGTCCAAAAGACAAATTAAGATTAAAATGCAAGGTTGATAATTTTACTTTGTACCTTTTTAGGTTAACCAGCTTCACCCTACAAAGCTAGATGCTTTCTGAGCATTTTTATTTCCTTTGGTTAAGGGTCTGATGACAGATGCAATGTCACATTAACTATGATCATATCTGATGTCATTTAAATAGACCTAGCATCAAATTATACAGAATGACTGTGTTTGCTATGATTGAAAACAGTAATTTTTGCTGGTTCAGTAATTCCTCCGTGCCAAACTCTGTAATATAATAGAAAAGATGAAAGATGAAAGATTTGTTTCACTTGCTCAGTTCTTTGAAAAATTTCACTTAAAATGGAAAGCTAAGTATTTTCTCTCTCCTAGCAAAATTTCTGGAGATGAAAAGTACTGGTTACTCTTATGATGATGAGGGGGAAAAATAATGTTAATTATTCTTGTAGTATCAAATATGTCTGCAATCAGAATTCCTTACAACTTCATGTCTTTCATGGAAATATGAGTGTAGCTTTTATATCAATTTTCAGGATACTCTCACTACCTATCAATCCGTGCAAATGGTTTGATCCTTTCTGCTTCTAATTACAAAGGCAGCCAATAATTAGAGCAGTTTTTTTTAAAATATGGATCCTCTGTCTTCTCATGTGTCAATAGTTGTGGCTTTCTATGTGAGCCTCGATGTACTGTAGTAGGTGCCCTTGAGAAAGATTTTGTTGTTATTTAAATTCAATAACTGTTTTTTTTTTTCCTTTTCCCTCTCTTTCTCCCTTTCCTTCTCCTCCATACCATTACTAAATCTGAGAAAATAGTTACTTAGAAAGAATACTTGAAAGATTTGAAGCTTACGTATTAAATGGTCTGAGACAATATGTAATATTTTCTTCATTAAATGGAAGTCAAAATTGAAGGATAATTTAACTTATATTGCCTTAAGGTGCTAAGTTGAAGCTTAGTGTCAAGAATTGTATATTTTCCTCTTAAAACTGGCAAATTACATTTAAAAAGTCCATTTCTCTGTCTCACTCTCTCTTCTCTCTTTCTCTGTGTTTGTTTCTCTGTCCTGCTCCATTTGTCTCTGTCTCTCTTCATCCCTGCCTCTCTGTCTCTCTCTTTTTACTTTTCTCCACATTCCCCACTCCTGCTGCCGAATAAAGAGCTGTATAATTGGAGACAGATATTCAGGTATTCGTATTCCAATATTTACTATCTATATGATCATGAGGTCACTTTAACTCTCAACACCTTCGTTTTGTTTTTGTTTTTTTCCTACCTATGAGAGGGTAATAATATTTGTATTGTCCACAACGCAGGATACTTGTGACGAAACTGCTTTGTAGACCATAAGCACCATATAAATGTGATACTATTGCTATTCTCCATGCAGACCAAATATCAACACAGAGCTCTGATTTACCTGCAACCAAGCCTTCGATTTGCTTTTTGAGTTTTAATGAATATTTTAAAGTTATTTCAATGCTGCGTATGTTAACAGTGAATCCTATGAATCAATCAAACACTTATTACATGCCTACTATGTATCCGGCATAAAATTAGTAAAAGTAAAAGTTTCATTTTCTGAAAGACCACGCTCTCTGAAGGAGCAACATTCCTCTGAGGTGGCTCCTCCAATTATACAGTTCAGAGCATCCTTGCCTGCTTCTGGCTGCAGTGCTGTTTCAGAGAACTACAACTCTCTTTATAACTACATGGGTCATTAAAAGACTACTTAGATACTGTAGATATGGCATTGTTTTTTCTTCATGAGTAAGGCTGGATTATACATGTGGTGAGGCTATAGAAGCAAAGTCAGGAGGTTTTGTGTTCTCTCTGGTTCCTAGTGGGGCTCAAGGAGTTACACGGGTTTTAAAAAAAACTGAGATATCCTACATTCCCTTCTCAAAGTTTGATTCTAGGATCCCAAATCTAGAGGGACTAAATAGGAACCAAATCGATGTTGAGGCCCATGGAACTCAAAAGATTTCAAATCAAATTTTGTAAATTTGGCTTTAAGCCATATTACTGCTTAAAAGATACTGTGGGATTGTAAATTCTTTACTATAAAGTGTCAAGCACACCTTAGGATATCCAGTAAAATCGTTCAGTGTATCGTTATCCTATAAATTGACGTGACAGCACTGGCCTAAGCTATGAATAAAATATTAGATCAGGGTAAGAGAAATGAGAGATTGGACCAAATAAGAATGTTAAGGAAAGATATGAAAAGCAAGACACCAATCAAATCAGCAAACATTTTCTTTATGTTTACCTTGCATAGAACACTGTGCTAACTTTTCAGATAGAGGAACTTTTAGATAAGTTACTCTGCTCTCATGGAGCTTATACTCTAGCTAGGCTTCCAGTTTAATGGTTTAATTCTCACAGAACAGATATTAAGTGCGACTACATTAGTCCTTCCTAAAAATGGAAAGTATGAAAACGGTAAGTGAAAATTTGGGAAACTTGAAAATTCACATATGAAATCTGCTAACTAATTTGGAAGGTAACAACAAAATTTTAGTTTTTATAATAATTAAATCCTGTAATTAATGTTCTTTCTAAAAATGATTATTAAATACCATCCTAAAATTAATTTTAAAAGGCAAAAATATATGTGATGTTTAGGCAAAGCAATTTTGTCTGGGAGCCTGATTTTCAAATTTGATGATTACAGGCAGAGCCAAGATGGAGGAAAAAGTCCAGTAAGTTGACTGAGCTCTCCCCAGTTTCCCTCAAAACTATTTTAAATCATGCCTCTAAGTGAATTCTGGAGCAACAGAACTCACAAAGAGACCAGGTGAAACAGTATTCCAGCCCAAGGTAACTTAGAAGGACTACAGGAAAGGTCTGCCTCATTTAGATAAAAGGGGAGGGCAGCTCAGCAAAGGCAGTGTCCCAGCAAGCCAGCAGAAAGCTCTTAGTCAGAAAGCAGATTGGCAACCAAGGCCCTGTGGTCCTGGCTCAGCAGACCAGTTGTGAGGCCTCTAGAGTCAGCACAGGAGGCAAATTTTGAGCCCCAGAAGTGCCTCCCCCTCAACAGGCACAAACTAGGCCAATCTAACCCAGCACAGTCAGAAAGCTGCCAGCACAGGAGGCCCCGGGACAGAAAGCCAGTAGCCAAGCCCCTGGCCCCCAGCACAAGAAGCTTGGAGTCTGAGTAGCTACATCAAATCTCTCCAGATGGATTGATAAGCCTGCTTCATCAAAGTGAGTTATTCCTTGAATTCTCCTCAGTCTTCCGTAATTTGAGGAAAGCCTTTTGTAAATTGTTTCAATATTTTTTGTCCCTGTGTGATTAAGATTAAGATGGGCTAGTTATCCTTTCCATTAAAGGGAATTGATATCCTGTAGTGCCCCCTTGACTCATTCTTTAGCTCAATAGTCTCCAAAGTGGAGGCTATGGCCCTCTGAGGAGCCACAGATTGTCCCTGGGGACCTATGGCATGACTGAAAGGGTTGTGTGATAACCACTACTAGTTTTGGTAGAGCGGCCACATCTCACCCACCCTGTCATAACCAGTTATGAGCTTGTTTACAAATTGCTTTGGTGGCTTAATGGAGAATGGGTTGTAGTAAGAAGAGATTTGAGACAGGCATACCCACAAGCAGGTTATTGTGATACTCCAGGCTCAAGGTGATGAAGGCCTACACCAGAGTGATGACAGCAACAGAGGAGAGAATGTGGTATATCTGAGAGATATAATTGACAGGTCTTAGTAACAAATTGTACACGAGCAGTGAAAGAAGGGGAAGAGTCAAGGATAGCACCTGAGTCATGAACCTGGGTACCTGGGAGCATAGTGGTGCCTTCTTTAGTTGTATGGAAAGTAGGAGATGGGGAGGATTTATGGGGAAAGATAATGAGTTCAGTTTTAGACGTGGCAACTTTAAAGATGTCTATTGGACTTCAGTTGAAGATGTAGGACAAGCAGTTGGAGATGGGAGATTAGAAGTCAGAAGAGAAGTTAGGGTAGGATAGGTATACTTGTGAATCACTGGCATAGAGATGGTAATTAAATTCATGGGAGCTGATAAAATCATCAAGTGAAACTATGGAGAGAGAAATGAAGAGGAAATAGGACAGAATCTTATGGGACATTTATGATTGGAATGCATGATCTGGATGAAGATCTAGCCAAGGTGACTGAGAAGGAGCAGTCATTTTGGGCGGACAACCAGGAGAGAGTGGTGCACTGAAAACCTAAAGAGAAATGAGTATCAAGGAGGAGAGGGTAATCAATAGTGTCAAAGGCTGCAGAGAGGCCAAGGAAATTGAAGATTGATTGAAAAAATGAAATTGGATTTGGCAATTAATAAATTAATGGTAACTTTGAGGGGGCAATTTTGGTGGAAAGATGAAGTTAGGAGCTAAATCATAAGGGGTTAAGAAGAGAGTGTGGCAAGAGGAAGAAGAGACAAAAATTGTAAATGGACTTTTCAAAGAGTTTAACAACTAAAGGCAGAAGAATATAGGATGTTAGTGGAGACAGAATGATTAGTGAGGATGGGAAAGACATGGGCATATTTATAGGCAGTAAGAAATGAGCCAGTAGTCAGGAGAGATGGCAAATAAGTGAAAGAATAGCGTTGACAGAGAGGGCAATCAGTGGGAGGAGACAGGATGGAACAGGATAGCTTGAGCAGGTGGAGAATTGGCTTTGGTAAGGGATAAGGTTATCTTATCATGTGATCCAGAAGTGAAGGAGGAGGTAGTGGCAGAAGGCATATGAGTGATATGAGATGAGGAAGAGGCTACAAGAGGGAGCTCACAATGAATACCCTCAATTTTTTTCTGTAAAATATGAGGCAAAATTTGCAGTTGAGAAAGTAAGGGGAAAGGGAGCCATCAGAGACTTGAAGAATGAAAACTTTGGAAGAACTGCCTTGGAGAGTGGGATAGTGAGTTGATAAGGGATTGTCTAATAGCAGTGGGGGCCCAGCTGAGAATAGAGAACTCAATCAGAACAGCTGAGTGATTTTCTCCACCTTTGCTCAGAAATGCATGTGTAGAATTGAAGGCAGCAGGTAGTGAGGGTGACCCAAGGCTGAGGCTTGGCAGGGCACAATCTTCAAAAGGATAAAGGGGCTAGTGATCTAAAGAAGACAGCAACAAGTAGAAATAGTTTGCCAAGGGGTTAAGATGGAGAACAGAGAAGAGTATGGGAAAGATGATCTGAAAGAGAACTGAAAGATCAAAGGATTGGAAGTCATGATGTAGATAAAGAGTAGGATTCAGTAAGAGAAGGCAGAAAGAGAGCTGAAATGCTAATAAATTATAATAAGGTAAGTGGATTTCAGATTTCTTAAGTATGGAGGCAGTACATTTATGGGTGATTATCAGATCAAGGAATGACAATTTTTGTGTGTGACTGAAGTTCAGTGGAAAAGTAGGTCATGGGAAGTGAGTAGGTTGAGAAACCGGTGGTTAAGTGTTTAAAGGAGAATCGATATGGATGCTGAAGTCCCGTAGTGTGAGCACAAGAATTGGAGAGAAAAGCATAAGCCATGTAATAAAATCACTGAGGAAGGAAGAGGACTGACAACAGTTATAAGGATTTTGATTAAGTGGTAGACATGGATTACACAGATATCAAAGAAAGAGAGGTTACTGAGTGATGTAGATAGAGAAGGAAACTGGAAGTGGCAAAGGGGAGCAGGGAATATTCTAACTCTCCCACCTTGACCAGTGAACCAAGGGCAATGAGGGAAAGTGTAGTCAGGATTAGAAAAACTGGCCAACAAGGCTAGGTCTTCATGGAGGAGCCAAGTTTCAGTAACAGTAAGAAGATGGAAAGAGCGAGAGAGTAAAAGATTTAAGAAGATGGGAAAAGTGTTTCTTATGGAACAGGCATTCTAAAGGGCACAGCAGAAGGGGTGAGAAGATTGTGGTTGGAACTTTGGGGAGGTCCTTTTTCACTCCTGCTCTTCCTTCTGAAGGCTGGAGGTTAGGTAGGAAATAGTGCAGTAGGAGACAGAAGTTAAATTTTCACAGCCGGAGAAAGAAGTCCTGTGCCTCATCAATTTTCCTGTTGCTCTTCCTGCTCAGGTCAGGTACAGCAGAAGGTGAAAGGCCTTAGATGAAAGGGAGGGTTGCACCAGAGGTTCTTCACGCCCTGCTTGGGAGATCAGATTTGAATCAAGAGGTGGAAGTTGCCTTGTGTTGGAACAGATGGAAGTCAACCTGGCCAGGCCTCTTGTCGTCTTCCCTCAGGGGACACACCCAGCCAGAGATAGAAAGTATGGTCAGAGGAATTCAGGAAATCCACAGTTGAAAGGGGAGAGGGACAGGCATGATGAGAGGCTTGAGGAGGGATGAAAAGTTTTAGAATAACTGCCCTGCAATAACTGTGTAGGGTGGTGAATTAATTAGAGAGCTGTTAAAGGATTGCTTTGCTGCAGTAAGGGCCCTGTTGAGATTATGTAATTTATATGTAAATTGGATCCCATCAGCATGGTCACACGTGTTGTTGCTGTTGTTGCTTTCCCCCCAATGCCATTCAGCAGCGTGTAAACAGAAATAAAAATAGTAGATTGTAGAGTAATCCAAAGTTGGCAAACCATAATTGCCCTTGTGTGGAGAGGTTCCCTGGTTGCTGAATCAGGCACATCCAACACTCTGGTGATTACAAAACATGGGGCAGTGAGTAGATTTGGCTGATTCTTTTCACATCCTTTCCAGTGAGGCAGAGGGGCCAAGGAGGCAAGCATCAACCTTTGGTGGGTTTTTCAATCATGTCTGCTTGTTTCTCTGGGCATTTCTTAGTCGTTCTACCTTGAATGGCATCCACACTGCATGTATGCAAAATACTTTCATAACTCTAAATATCTTTCTTATGTAAGCGAAAGGACTGTTGGGGGTTAAGGGAGAGTGGTTCTGCTTTCCATACACATGTACAAAATCTAATAAGAAGAAAGAATTTTGGCTACAAGTGTTCTGAAGCCTCTATGAGATGTTCATATTCTTATGGGTATTTCTAATATTTAAAAACACATTTTGCATGTTTTAAAATGTGAGCGGGTAGACAGTGGTAAAAGCAAAAGTTTTTAAATACTTACTTTTAGCTAGCACATAATTAAAATTTTCCACTGATTTGAAGTATAAACGAAGAGTTGATTGGGAGAATGCAATTTGACAATAACTAGCAATACTTCAAACTGACATTATTAAATCGAAATCATATTAAAGTAACACCTTTTCCTGATTTTATTTTTAATTTATTTAGAGAGGGAATTTATTCATTTACATAAACTACTTTCAGTACTGGTACTGGTATGAATTAAAAATGCTACTCTACATGAATAAGCATTGGTTTTCTTTTGCGTGTAAAGAAATTTTTGAAACAGTTCCTTGGACAGGCTGTGTGAAGGCGGCAGGTTGCCAGTTGATGATTAATATTTGAATTCTCTGTTATGCTTTTTTAAAACAACACAAACAAAGAGAAGTGATTCATATGTTCAGTGAAATATTTGAATAAAATGTTTATATTACTAAAAAGTGTTAGATTTTGTACTGCGGAACAAATCAGTGAGACATATTGTTTTTTTAATCTATTACCGAAAAAATGATAATGTGATAGAAAACAGGGAATATTTGCATCCAGCTGAACATTAAGAATAAAAACAAATTTGTTATTCAAAAGTACTCAAAAACAATGCATGCCACTTTATGTTTCTTCCAGTAGGTGGAACAATGTTCTTTAGTAAAAGTTATAGCTCAAGCTTGATGTTAAGCAAAACATGTGTAATTAAGTATAGAGATACACAGAAGAGCTAAACAGTTAGCTCTTAATGTTTAGTCCAGGTCGTGGCACAGAGTAAGGGTTTCAAAAATGTTTATTTTTAAGGCAAGCCAAGATGGCAGAGAAAAGGCAGCAAGTTGCCTGACCTCTCCCCCAAACCCCTCTGAACACCTTTAAATAATGCCTTAAAAATAATTCCTGCAGCAGCAGAACTCAGAAAAGAGTGCGGTGAAGTAATTTTCCAGCCAAAGACAAATTAGGAGTTCAGTAGGAAAGGTCTGTCACACATAGGTACAAGTGGAGCACAGTCCAGCACAGGCCGTGCCAGGAAAGACTGGGCTCCGGAAAACCCAGAGTAGGCCTTGAGAGCCACTGAATCAGCAGCAGCAGCAGCTGCTTCAGGTGCTCTCAGCCCACAGAGAGTAAGGGGGTTGAAGAACTGATCAGAAGATTACAGGGGTCTCTTTGCTGGCACTAGGGGAAGAACTCTTTTGCTTTACCCATACTCAGATCTGGGTCACAGTCCTGGGTGGCAGTCCTAGGGCAAAGAGTAGCACTAGCATACCAGAGCTTGTGGCTACAGTGGAGCAGGGACACTTGTCACAGTTCCAGGGTAGAGAAGAGTGCTTGTGGTCACTCACTGACAAGAGAACAGGACAGGAGAGCAGGAAAGAAACCCTTCCTTAGATCATACCACCTTGGAAGAACTGAAAACTTACAGGTCTCTAGAAGTATCTCTGAAAACAGTTGCATAAAACCCCTGAAGTGTGGGATAGTGCATCTTCCACCCTGGAAGCAGAGCCCTACTTTAGCAAAGAGTTAAAAGTCAAGAAACATACTGGAAAATGAGCAAACAACTGTAGCAACAATCTGCTAGCAGCTACTGTGGCTTTGTAAAAACAACCACAACCAACACACACACACACACACACACACACACACACACACACACACACACACACAGAAGGGCTGCTAACACAGGTTCTTTTGATCTGCTTTACTAAGGAAAGTAACTTTAAGGGGTTAACAACTTTACTTTAACTAAACCTGTCTCTCTCTCTCTCTAAATATATATACATATATATATATATATATATATATATATATATATATATATATATATATATATATATATACTCACTTAGTTCAGGAAGAAAAGCCAGCAACTTGAACTTCGGAGCAAATACAAACAAATTACAAGCATCAACAGACAGACCTTGTCTGATTCAAATCATAATTCATAGTTACAAAGAAAGCATCAACATCTGGGTTTACAAGCTGGGGGGCAGTTACAGCTTGCCCAGAGTCTCAACACTCCTTTCATGAGTGTGCCCCAAAAGTCAAATGCCAGCCTTGGATCTTATATACTGCCTCAAGGCCCTGGGGCACTTGATTACCTCAGTGCTGAGAAGAACTCAAAGAACAGTGAAAAATCCCATTTAGGGTGTGGGAAAGTTAATCCCTAGTACCACCATATACAAGTCAATGACTCCTGATTGTCTTAGTACTGAGAAACATTCCAAGACAAGATCCCACTTTATCTGCCCCATTCAAACAAAGGCCAGAATCATTAAAGGCAGTTAAGAGAAGAACAGCAAAAAGTCCCTCCTTAATTACTGATACAACAACAGGAAAAACATTCTGACCATAGAAAGTTACAATGGTGACAAGAAAGAACAAAATGCACATTCAGAAAATAACAAAGTCAAAGCTTCAACATCTAAAGCCTCCAAGAAAAATATAAATTGTTCTTAAGCCATGGAAGAGCTCAAAAAGGATTTTAAAATCAAGTAAGAGAAGTAGAAGAAAAATGTGCAAGAGAAATGAAAGTGATGCAAGAAAATCGTGAAAAACAAGTCATCAGCTTGGTAAAGGAGACACAAAAAATACTAAAGAAAATAATACCTTAAAAACCAGAATAGGCAAAGTGGTAAAAGAGGTACAAAAATCCAATAAGGAGAAGAAAGCCTTGAAAGGCACAATTGACCAAATGGAAAAAGAGGCACAAAAATTCACTGAAGAAAAAGAAAACTCCATAAAAAGTAGAATTGGCCAAATGGAAAAGGAGGAAGAAAAAGTCCCTGAAGAAAATAATTGCTTAAAAATTAGAATTAAGTAAATGGGAGCTGATGACTTTATGAGAAATCAAGAAGCCATAAAACAAACTCAAAAGACTGAAAAAATAGAAGACAGAGTTAAATATTTCATTGGAAAAACAACTGACCTGAGAAATAGATCCTGGATAGATAATTTACAAATTATTAGACTACCTGAAAGCCATAAGGAAAAAAAAAAGAGATTAGACATCATCTTTCAAGAAATTATCAAGGAAAACTACCATGATATTCTAGTTTTAGAAGGTAAAATAGAAATTGAAAAAAAAACTACCAATCCCCTCCTAAAAGAGATCCCAAAATGAAAACTCCCAGGAATATTATAACCAAATTCCAGAGCTCCCAGGGCAAGGAGAGAATATTGTAAGCAGTCAGACAGAAACAATTCGAGTTCCAAATTTTCTTCCTCTCCCACCTCCACCCCATTAAGAAGGCAAGCAATTTAATGTAGGCTATAAAGATGTAGTCATGCAAGTTATATTTCCATAGTAGTCATGTTGTGAAAGAAAACACAGATTAAAAAACTAAGGTTTTTTTAAAAGTATGAATCAATCTGTATTCAGACTACATCAGTTCTTTCTCTGGAGATGGATAGCATTTTTCACCATGTCATTCAGAATTGTCTTAGATCATTAAATTGCTGAGAATAGCTAAGTCATTTACAGTTAAATATCATAAAATATTGCTTTTATTATGTACAAAGTTCTTCTGGTTCTGCTCAGTTCATAAAAGTCTTTTCAGGTTTTTCTGAAAGCATCCTGCTTATCATTTCTTATAGCCCAATAATATTCCATCACAATCGTATATCACAACTTGTTCAGTCATTTTACCCAACTGATGGGCATCCCCTCAATTTCAAATTTAAGTTGTTATATATATTTTTGTACATATAGGTTCTCCTCCCACACTTTTTTTATATCTTTGGGATACAGACTTAGTAGTGGTATCACTTAGTCAAAGAGTATGCACAGATTTATATCTTTTTAGGCATCATTCCAAATTGTTTCACAGAATGGTTAGATTAATTTGCAACTGCACCAACAGTGTATTAGTTTCCCAGTTTTCCAACATCCCCTTCAACATTTGTCATATTCCTTTTCTGTCGTATTCATCAATCTGATAAGTGTGAGGGGGGACCTTAGAGTTGTTTTAATTTGCATTTTTCTAACCCGTAGTGATTTAGCATATGTTTTCCATATGACTATGAATGGTTTTCATTTCTTCTTCTGAAAAGAGCCTGTTCATAATCTTTGACCATTTATCAATTGGAGAATAACTTGTATTATTATACAGTTGACTCTGTTCTCTATATATTTCAGAAATTAGGCCTTTATCAGAGAAACTTCTTGTAAAATTTTTTCCATTTTTCTGCCTTCCTTCTAATCTTGACTACTTTAGTTTTGTTTGGTAAAAACTTTTTAATTTAATGTAATAAAAACTATCCATTTTATACCCTATAATGCTGTCTATATCTTCTTTGATCATTAATTCTTCCTTCCCCCACAGATATGACAGGTAAACTATTCCATACTCCCATAATTTGCTTATGGTATCAACCTTTATGTCTAAATCATGTACCCATTTTGATTTTATCTTGGTATATGGTGTAAGATGTTAATCTATACTGAATTTCTATCTAACTGCTTTCCAGTTATCCTAATAGTTTTTGTCAGACAGTGTATTCTTGTCCTAAAAGCTTGGATCTTGGGTTTATCAAAGACTAAATTACCATGATAATTTACTACTATGTACGGCGTAACTAATCTATTTCATGGATCTATCACTATTTTTTAGCCAGTACCAGATTGTTTTCATGATTATTGCTTTGTAATACAATCTGAGGCCTGTTATGGCTAAGCCACCTTCCTATATATTTTTCATTGATTCTCTTTATATGCTTAACCTTTCATTATTTTAGATTTGTTATTATTTTTATAATTCTTTAAAATAATTTTGGTAGTTTGATTGATATGGCAATGAATAAATAAAATAATTTAGGTAGAAATGTCACTTTTATTACATTGTCTCAGCATACATAAAAGCAAGTGATATTTCCCCAATTGTTTAGATCTGATTTTGTGTGAAAAGTGTTTTGTAATTATGTTCATGGAGTTCTTAGGTTTGTTTTAACAAGTAGATTCCCAAATATTTTATATTGTCCACAGTAATTTACTTTCATTTTAAAAAATATTTTATTTTCCATTTACATATAAAGATAGTTTTAATGTTCAATGTTTAAAAATTTTGAGTTTCCAATTTTTCTCTCACCTTCATGACCCCTTCCTGAGACAGTAAGCAATTTGGTATGGGTTATACATTTTTAATCATGAAAAGCATATTACCGTATTAATCATATTGTGAAAAAAGACAGACCCAAAGGAAAATACACACACTCACAAACACACACAAACACACACATTTGTACACACATGTTTGTGTGTACAAGTGCAGAAAATGAAAAATAGTATGCTTTTATCTTCATTCAAACTCCACCAGTTCTTTCACTGGAGGTGGATAGCATTTTTTCATCATGAGTCCTTTGGAATTGTCTTGGATCATTGTATTGCTGAGAACAGCTAAGTCATTTGCACTTGATCATCAAATAATATTGTTGTTATGGTGTACAATGTTCACCTTGTTCTGCTCACTTTACTTTTCATCAGTTCATATAAGGCTTCCCAGGTTTTTCTGAAAGCATGTTGCTCATTATTTCTTATAGCACAATAGTACAATAGTATTCCATCACAATTGTACACAACTTGTTCAATCATTCCTCAACTGGTGGGCATCCCCTCAATTTCCAATTTTTTTGCCAGTTCAAAAAGAGCTGCTATAAATATTTTTGTATAAATAGGTCCTTTTACCATTTTTTTATAATCTATTTTATGACACAGATCTAGTAATGATACACAGTTTTATAGCCCTTTGGGTATCCTAAATTGCTTTCTAGAATGGTTGGATCAGTTCTCAACTCCACCAACAGTACATAAGTGTCCCAAATTTTCCACATCCCCTTCAACACTTGTTATTTTCCTTTTCTGTCATTTTAGCCAATCAGATAAGTGTAAGGTGATACCTCAGAGTTGTTTTAATTTGCATTCTCTAATCAACAGTGATTTAGAGCATTTTCATATAACTATAGATAGCTTTGATTTCTTTATCCCAAAACTGCCTGTTCATACCCTTTAACCATTTATCAATTGAGGAATGACTTGTGTTCCTATAAATTTGACTCAAGTCTCTATATATTTGAACAATGAGGCCTTTATCAGAGATACTTGTAAAAAGTGTTTCCTAGGGTTTTTTGTTTGTTTTTTTTTGCTTTCCTTCTAATCTTGGATGCATTAGTTTTGTTTGTACAAAACCTTTTAAATTGAATATAATCAAAATTGTCCATGGTACATCTAGTAACACTCTATATCTTTTGTTTGGTAATAAATTTTTCCCTTCTCCATCAGTCTGACAGGAAACTACTCCTTGCTCTCCTAATTTGTTCATGGTATCACCTTTTAGCTGTGCCCTTTGGACTTATCAAACTGTAGATTACTATGGTCATTTACTACAATGTGTGTTATACCCAACCTAATCAACTAATCTACCACTCTATTACTTAGCCAGTACCAGATTATTTTGGTGATTATTGATTTATAACACAGCTTGAGATCTGATATGGCTATGCCCCCTTCACATTTGTTTTCATTAACTTCCTTCATATTCTTTTCCTTTGGTTTTTCCAGATAAATTTTTAATGATTTTTATGGCTCTATACAGTATTTTTGTTAGCTTGATTAGTATAGCACTGAAAAAGTAAATTAATTTAGGTAAAATCGTCATCTATAATGTATTGACTCAGCCTGCCCATGATCAATTAATATTTTTTCCAATTGTTTTTATCTGACCTTATTTGTATGAAGTGTTTGTAATTCTGTTTATAAAATTTTGGGTTTGTCTGGGCAGGTAGACTTACAAGTATTTTTATATAGTCTATTGTTATTTTAAATGGAATTTCTCTTTCTATCTCTTGCTGCTGGGCTTTGTTGACAATATGTAGAAATGCTGGTGATTTATATGGGTTTATTTTATATCCTTTAGTTGATTCTTTGGGATTCTATAAGTATACCATTATATCATTAGCAAAGAGTTATAGGTTTGTTTCCTCATTGTTTATTCTAATTCCTTCAATTTCTTTTTCTTCTCTTACTGCTAAAGCTAACATTTCTAGTACAATATTGAATAATATTGGTGATAATTGGCATCCTTACTTCACCTCTGATCTTATTGGGCAGGTTTTTAGCTTGTCCCTATTACAGATGATGGTTGCTGATGGTTTTAGATAGATACTACTTATTTTAAGGAAAACTCCATTTACTCCCATGCTCTCTAGGACTTTTAATAGGAATGAGTGTTTGTAATGGCAAGCAAAGTGGAACTTTTTGCTATTTTTTCTTTTGGAGTGCTTCTCAGCACTAAGGCAAACAAATGCCTTTGATTGAACCTTGTCTTTGATTGAATCAAGAGTCTTTGATGACCTGCTTAAGTCACAAGAAAGCCTAAGTCACATGAGTTTGAGTCACATGGTTGTGACTCTCTCTGACCCTGAGGACTTGTGTGTGTGTGTGTGTGTGTGTGTGTGTGTGTGTGTATACGTGTGTGTATACATACATATATGTTGGTGCTTTTCTGTCTGGTAACTATGTATGTATTGTTATGGACAAACAGTTAGCAGTCCTGTCTGATGATTTGTGTTATTGGCTCTGTTTATATACTTTCTGCTTGTAATTTCTGTTTATGTTTTCTCTGAAGTCCAGGGTGCTGACTTTTTCCCCTGAACTAAGTGAATGATATATGTATGTTTAATTAAAGTGAGATTGTAAACCCCTTAAAGTTGCTTTGCTTAGAAAAGCAGATCAAAGAACCTGTGCTAGCAGCCTTCCTGTGTGCTGGTGTTATTGGTCTTACATCTCCACAGCAGCTGCAAGCAGCATTGTTGTTACAGTGTTGCATTTTGTCAGAAGCTTTTTCAGCTTTTATTGAGATAATCATATGATTTCTGTTGGCTTTGTTATTTATATGGTCAATTATGCTAATAATTTTCCTAATACCGAATGAGCCCTGCATTTCTGGTATAAATCCCACATGGTAAGAGTTTATGACCCTTGTGATATATTGCAGTAATCTCCTTGCCAGTATTTTATTTAACATTTTGTATCAATATTCATTAGGGAGATTGGTTTATAGTTTTCTTTCTCTATTTTAGCTTTCTCAGGTTTAGGTATCAGCACCATATTTGTGTTGTAAAAGGAATTTGTTAGGACTCCTTCTTTACCACTTTTCCCAAAGAGTATATATAGTATGGAATTAATCATTCCTTAAGGGTTTGGTAGAATTTGCTTGTGAATCCATTGATCCTGACGTATTTTTCTTAGGGAGTTCGTTGATGGGTTTAATTTTTTTTCCTAAGCTGGTGTTATATAAGTATTCTATTTCTTCTCCTGTTAATCTGGGCAATTTATATCTTCTATAAATATTATTCCATTTCACTTAGATGGTCAGATTTCTTGGCATAAAATTGGGCAAAATAGCTCCTAATTTTTGTTTGAATTTCCTCTTCACTGGTGTTGAATTTACCTTTTTCATTTTTGATACTCAGATTTTCTCTTTCTTTAAATCAAATTAATCATTTGTTTACATATTTTATTTTTTCATAAAATCAACTCCTAATTTTACTTATTGGTTCAATTGTTTTCTTACTTTCAATTTTATTAATCTCTCCTTTGATTTTCAGGATTTTCATTTTGGTATTTAATTGGGGATATTTGTTTTTTTTCTTTTTTAGTTGACCAATTTATTGATCCACACTTCTTCTATTTTATTGATGTAAGTATTTAGAGATGTAAATTTTCCCCTAAGTACTGCTTTGGGTGCATCCCATAAATTTTGGTATGTTGCCTCATTTTTGACATTGCTTGTTTCTACTATTTGTTCTTTGACCTATTGTAAGGGCAAGCAAAGTGGGACTTTTTAGTGTTTTTTTTTTTTCCTTTTGGAGTGCTTCTTAACACTAAGGCAATCAAGTGCCTTTGACTGAGTCTTGCCTTTGTTTGTAGGAAGGCCCACACCTTTTTGCTAATTAAGTCATGAGAGGTGTGAAGCCCTCAAAAGGTGTGAAACCTTGAGAGGTGTGAAGCCCTTGGGCCCTGAAAAAGTGTATATATACTCTGAGGGTAGCCTTAAGTAGAACTCTCAGAACTGCAGGAGGAGAGGTTTTGCTTGGGGACTTACTCATTGGAGGAGCGTTGGTGTGAAGTGGCCAGACAAGGCTGGGTAGCCCTTAAGGAGCCTCCCCCTTTGCAAAACCCAGATGTTGGTGCTTCTCTCTCTGGTAACTATGTATATAAAGTCTTTGTCAGACAGCTAGAAGCTTTGTCTGTTGATTTGTGTTTGTTTGTTCTGTTTATATAATTTCTGCTTGTAATTTCTGTTTGTGTTTTCTCTGAAGCTCAGGGTGTTTTCCCCCCTGAACTAAGTGAATGATATACATATGCTTAATTAAAGTGAGATTGTAAACCCCTTAAAGTTGTTTTCCTTAGAAAAGCAGATCAAAGAACCCGTGCTAGCAGTCCTGCTGTGTACTGGTGTTGACTTTACACCCCCACAGCTGGTGCCAGCAGCATTGTTGTTACACCCATTCATTCTTTAGGATTAGCTTATTTAGTTTCCAGTTAATTTTTAATCTATATTTCCACTGCCCTTTATGGAATGTATTTTTATTGCATCATTATATGAAAAGGATATATTTAATATTTGAGCCTTTCTTCATTTCATTGTTTTTAGGTTTTTATACCTTGATAAATGGTCAGTTTTTGTTTAGGTGTCATGTACCACTGAGAAAAAAGGCATATTCCTTTCCTATTCCATTCAGTTTTCTCCTGAGGTCCATCATATATAATTTATCTAAGCTTCTATTTACCTCCTAAATTTCTTTCTTATTTTGGGATTAGATTTTTCTAGTTCTGAGAAGGGGAGATTGAGGTCCCCCACTAGTTTTGCAGTCTATCTCTTCCTGTAACTCACTTAGCTTCTCTTCTAAGGATTGGACACTATACCACTTGTTGCATATACATTTAGTATTGATATGACTCCATTGTCTATGGTACCTTTTATGAAAATATATTCTTGGATCACAGTACTGATAAGAGTAACTAAGTCTTTTGATCATTGTTACAATATTGCTGTTACTGTGTACAATAATTCTTGGTTCTGCTCAGTTGATCCCAGGTTTTAGTAAAAACATCCCTTTTCATTTCTTATAACACAGTTGTATAACATCATAATCATATACTGCAACTTGTTGTCCATTCCCCAATGATGAGGATTCCCTCAATTTCTAATTTATTGCTGCCACAAAAGAGTTGCTATAAGTATGTTTCTACATATTGGTCCTTTTCCTTTTTTGTTGCTCTCTTTGAGTTATAGACTTAGTAGTTGTAATCATAGGCCCAATTCTATAAATTTTTTGGCATGGTTCCAAATTGTTCAACTAATTATCAACTCCACTAACAGTCCATTAGTGTATGTATTTTTCAATATCCCCTCCAGCATTTGTCATCTCCATTGTTTTGTCATGTTAGCTAATCTCATAGGTGTGAGATGATATCCCAGAGCTGTTTTAATTTGCATTTCCCTAATTGTTAGAGATTTTGATAATTTTTCTTTGATTAGTGATATCATTGATTGCTTCTGTTAGCTGCCTATTCATATCCTTTGACCATTTAGAAATTTGGGATTGACTCTTTTTTTTTTATAAATTTAATTCAGTTCAATCTTTAGCTGAGAAACAAAGCCCTTATCAGAGAAACTTCCTATAATATTTGTCCCCCAGTTTCCTACTTTCCTTCTGATTTTTGCTGCATCGGTTTTACTTCTGTAAAACCTTTTTAATTTCATGTAATCAAAATTATCCACTTTACCTCCCATGTTCTTCTCCATCTCTTGTTTTGTCATAAATTCTTCTCTTATCCATAGATCTAACAGGTAAATTTTTCCATGCTCCCCTAATCTGCTTAGAATTTGACCTTTCATTTCTTAATGATGTACCCATTTTGAATTTATCTAGTTATATGGTATGAGATGTTGATCTATGCATAATTCCTCTCAAATTGCATTTCAATGTCCCCAGTAAATTTTATCAAATAGTGAGTATTTTGACCCAAATGCTTAGATCTTTCAGCTTACCAAATGCAAAATTACTGTGGTCATTTACTACAACATATTATATATCTAATCTATTCCATTGATCCATCATTCTACTTCTCAGCCAGTAATATTTGATGAACACTGTTTTTAATATAGTTTGAAATATGGTACTGCTAAGCCATCTTCTTTCTCTTTTTTATTGATTCCCTTGATATTCTTGACTTTTGTTCTTTCAGATGAATTTTGACAATTCTTTGGTAGTTTGATTGGTATGGTACTGAATCAATAAGTTGATTTCAATAGCATTGTCATTTTTAGTGTATTGGCTTGATCTACTTATGAAAAAGTGAATAATTCTCCAATTATTTAGATCTGTCTTTATTTGTGTCAAAAACATATTGTAATAGTGCTCATATAATCTCCTGGGTCTGTCAAAGCAGGTAGACAAGCATTTTATACTGTCCGCAGCTCTTTTAAATGGGATTCCTCTTTCTATTTCTTCGTGCTGGGTTTTGTTTACTGATGTTGCACATATAATTATTTTATATCCTGTAACTTTGCTAAAGTTGTTCATTGTTTCAACCAGTTTATAAGTTGATTCTCTAGGCTTTTTTAATTCTTTTTTTTCTTTTTCTTTTCTTTTATTTATTTAATATATTTAGTTTTCAGCATTGATTTTCACAAGAGTTTGAATTACAAATTTTCTCCCCATTTCTACCCTCCCGCCCACTCCAAGATGGCATATATTCTGGTTGCCCCGTTCCCCAGTCAGCCCTCCCTTCTGTCACCCCATTCCCCTCCCATCCCCTTTTCCCTTCTTCTCTTGTAGGGCAAGATAAAATTTCTGTGCCCCATTGCCTGTGTATCTTATTTCCTAGCTGCAAGCAAAAACATTTTTGTTCGTTTTTGAATGTCTGTTTTTAAAACTTTGAGTTTCAAATTCTCTCCCTTCTTCCCTTCCCACCCACCCTCCCTAAGAAGTCAAGCAATTCAGCATAGGCCACATGAGTATCATTATGTATAACCCTTCCACAATACTCATGTTGTGAAAGACTATGTTTTGCTCCTTCCTAACCTATCCCCCTTTATTGAATTTTCTCCCTTGACCCTGTTCCTTTTTGAAAGTATTTGTTTTTAATTACCTCCTCCCCCTATCTGCCCTCCCTTCTATTGTGCCTCCTTTTTATCTTCTTCCTCCCTCTTTCCTGTGGGGTAAGATACCCAATTGAGTGTGCATGGTATTCCCTCCTCAGGTCAAATCTGATGAAAGCAAGATTTACTCATTCCCCCTCACCTGCCCCCTCTTCCCATCCTACAGAACTGCTTTTTCTTGCCACTTTAATGCAAGATAATTTACCCCATTCTATCTCTCCCTTTCTCCCTCCCTCAACATATTCCTCACTCATCCCTTAATTTGATTTTATTTTTTTAGATATCATCCCTTCAGATTCAACTCACCCTGTGCCGTCTATCTATATATATGTATATATATATATATATATACACACACACACACACACACACACACACACACGTAGGTATATATATATATATATATATATATATATATATATATACCTACATACACACACACACACACATATATATGTGTGTATATATATATGTATATATATATATATATATATATATATATATATGCATATTCCTTTCAGCTACTCTAATACTGAGGTCTCATGAATCATACTCATCATCTTTCCATGTAGGAATGTAAACAAAACAGTTCAACTTTAGTAAGTCCCTTGTGATTTCTCTTTCTTGATTACCTTTCCATGCTTCTCTTGATTCTTGTGTTTGAAAATCAAATTTTCTATTCAGCTCTGGTCTTTTCACTGAAAAAGCTTGAAAGTCCTCTATTTTATCGAAAATTCATATTTTGCCTTGGAACATGATACTCAGTTTTGCTGGGTAGGTGATTCTTGATTTTGATCCTAGCTCCATTGACCTCTGCAATATCATGTTCGAAGCCCTTTGATCCCTTAATGTAGAAGCTGCTAGATCTTGTATTATCCTGATTGTTTTTCCACAATACTCAAATTGTTTCTTTCTGGCTGCTTGCAGGATTTTCTGCTTGACCTGGGAGCTCTGGAATTTGGCAACAATATTCCTAGGAATTTTCTTTTTGGGATCCTTTTGAGGAGGCGATCTGTGGATTCTTTCAATTTCTATTTTACCCTCTGGCTCTAGAATATCAGGGAAGTTCTCCTTGATAATTTCTTGAAAGATGATATCTAGGCTCTTTTCTTGATCATGGCTTTCATGTAGTCCAATAATTTTAAAATTATCTCTCCTGGATCTATTTTCCAGGTCAGCGGTTTTTCCAATGAGATATTTGACATTGTCTTCCACTTTTTCATTCCTTTGGTTCTGTTTTATAATATCTTGATTTCTCATAAAGTCACTAGCTTCCACTTGCTCCAATCTAATTTTAAGGTAGTATTTTCTTCAGTGGCCTTTTGGACCTCCTTTTCTTTCTGGCTAATTCTGCTTTTCAAGGCATTCTTCTCCTCATTGGCTTTTTGGAGCTCTTTTGACATTTGAGTTAGCCTATTTTTAAGGTTTTGTTTTCTTCAATATTTTTTTCAGTATTTTTTTGGGTCTCCTTTAGCAAGTCATTCACTTGTTTTTCATGGTTTTCTTGCATTATTCTCATTTCTTGCTCCAATTTTTCCTCTACTTCTCTAACTTGCTTTTCCAACTCCTTTTTGAGCTCTTCCATGGCCTGAGACCATTTCATGTTTCTCTTGGAGGCTTTTGATGTAGGCTGTTTGACTTTGTTGACTTCTTCTGGCTGTATGTTTTGTTCCTCTTTGTCACCAAAGAAAGATTCCAAAGTCTGAGACTGAATCTGAGTGCATTTTCACTGCCTGGCCATGTTCCCAGCCAACTTACTTGACCCTTGAGTTTTTCGTTGGAGTAGGACTGCTTGTAGAGTAAAGAGTATTTTGTTCCAAGCTTGAGGGGATGTGCTGTTGTTTTCAGAGCTATTTCTATACAGCCAGCTCTGCCACACCAGCACTCCTCCTTCCCCAAGAACCCCCAACCTGGACTGGACTCAGATCTTCAGCAGGCTCTGCACCCCTGCTCTGATGGGCCACTTAATTCCTCCCACCAGGTGGGCCTGGGGCCGGAAGCAACTGCAGCTGTAGTTCTGTAACTGCACCCCGCCACACACTCACCTCCCCTGGGCAGTGGCCAAACTACAAACTCTTTTTACTCTGTCCCCCACAGCTTTTCCCACTAACCTTCTCTGTTATCTTTGGTGATATTACTCCATTGTCTATGGTACTGTATTAACAACCCAGCTAGCAGCTTCTGTGGGGGCGTAAGATGCACCCACAGCCAGCACCCAGGAGGCTGCCGAGGCCCAGGATGCTGTTGGGACACCGGGAAAGCACAGGTTCTTTTTATCTGCTTAAACAAGGATAGCATGGTGAAGGGGTTGACCAGCTTACTTTAATCCAGCATTCAGTTAGCATACAGACAACATTCATTTAGTTCAGGGGAAAATGCCAGTATTCAGTTAGCATTCAGTTAGTTCAGGGGACCAAAGAGACAAGCATCAAGAGATATACCAAATACAGATTCATTCACGTACTTCAGGGGAAAAAACCAGCACCCTGGGGTTCAAAACATTCATTTAGTTCGGGGGAAAACAGACCAGCACCCCGAACCTAAAAACTGAAATACAAACAAATTACAAATATCAACAGACAGACCCAATACAATTCATAGTTACCAACATCTGGGCTCGGCCCGAGAGCAAGGGCTGGTCCAGAATCACACTCCCCACTGCTCCCACACCAACCAGAAAAGTAAAGAGAGCTCTTCAAGCTGTCCTCTCCCCTCTTATAGAGTTTTTGACATCACCAAGCACCACCTGAATGACCAGAGCCAATTGGTTCTTGAGCTGGCTCCTCTCCCTAGCGTAGACCAGGTTAACACGCAATAGGGCGTGGCTCTGGAGCTAACACCTCCCCTCAGCCAGTCCCATGACTCATCACACAGGAAGTTCTGATTCCTGGCATGGTCGCTGGACTTCCTGCCCCAGAAGAGCAAGCCACAGCATCCAGAGACTCAATGAGGTAAGCTGAGTCACTCAAAGAAAACAAAGGCCATTCTGGTTACAGGTACCTTTTATCAAAATATGTTCTTGGATCACAGTATTGATAAGAGTAACTAAGTCTTTTGATCATTGCTACAATATTGCTGTTACTGTGTACAATAATTCTTGGTTCTGCTCAGTTCAATCCAGGTTGAGAAGTCTGGTAACTGCCACAGCTCACTGATTCAGGGTGCTAGGGCCTGTTCTGCCTGGCTCCTGGTATGGTTGGTCCTGCTGCTGCCCACGCTGTGTTCCACTCCCCTCTGCTCCCAGCTCTGTGCACGATAGACCTCACCCAGCAACCATCTAGGCTATGCTGGGCTGTATCCCTGCTTCCCTCTGCTATTTTGTGGTTTCTGCAGCTCTAGAAATTGTTCAGAGCCATTTTTATAGGTTTTTAGAAGGACCTGGTGGGGAGCTCACACAAGTCCCTGCTCATCTTGGCTCTGCCCCCCGTCTAGGCTTTTCTAAGTATACTATCAAATCATCTGCAGGGTATGATAGTTCAGTTTCTTCATCACTTATTCTTCATCTTTCAATTTCCTTTTCTTATCTTATGGCTATAGCTAGAATTTCTAGTACAATTCTGAATAATAGTAGAGATAATGGACATCTTTGCTTCACTCTGATCTTACTGGGAAGACTTGTAGTTTATCTTCATTACAGTTAATGTTTGCTTTTGGTTTTAGCTAGACACTATACTTAGCATTTTAAGAAAGGCTTCATTGATTCTTGTGCTTTCTAGTATTTTTAATAGGAATGAGTGTTGTATTTTGTCAAAAGCTTTTTGTGCCTATGTTGCTATATTATCATGATTTTTTATTTCTTTTATTGATATGGTCAATTATCTTTATAGTTTTCCCTATATTGAATCAGTCTTTGTGATATACTGCAGTTCTCTCTTTGCTAGTACTTAAAATTTTTGCGTCAATATTTATTAGAAAAAATGACCTATAGTTTTCTTTCTCTGTTTTTGCTTTCCATGGTTTAGTTGTGAAAACCATATTTCTGTAGTAAAAGGAATTTGGAAGGACTCTTTGTTTACCTATTTTTTAAAAAAAAATATTTTATATACTATTGAGAGTTTGTTAAATATTTGGTAGAATTCACTTGCAAATCCATCTGGTCCTGGGGATTTTTTCCTTAGAGAACTCATTTATAGCTTATTCAATTTCCTTTTCTAAGCTAGTATTATTTAAGTATTCATTATTCACATTCATACTCTTTGTCTATGTAGACCCCTTCTAACTGCCCTAATAATTATAAAGTTCTTTGAAGTAACATGTATTATCTTCCCACTTAGAAAAATAAATATTTTTAACCTTATAAAGTCCCTTATAATTTCTCTTTCATGTTTACCTTTTTTTTTTTAATAATTTTTTTAATTGCAATTTATTTAACATATTTGGTTTTCAGCATTGATTTTCACAACAGTTTGAATTACAAATTTTCTCCCCATTTCTGCCCCCCCCCCCACTCCAAGATGGCGTATATTCTGGTTGCCCTGTTCCCCAGTCAGCCCTCCCCTCTATCACCCCCCTCCCCTCTCATCCCCTTTTCCCTTCCTTTCTTGTAGGGCAAGATAAATTTCTACGCCCCATTGCCTGTGTATCTTATTTTTTAGTTGCATACAAAAACATTTTTTGTTTTTGAACATCTGATTTTAAAACTTTGAGTTCCAAATTCCCTTCCCTCTTCCCTTCCCACCCACCCTCCCTAAGAAGTTGAGCAATTCAACCTAGGCCTCACATGTATTATTATGTATAACCCTTCCACAATACTCATGTTGTGAAAGGCTAACTGCATTTTGCTCCTTCCCAACCCATCCCGCTTTATTGAATTTTCTCCCTTGACCCTGTCCCCTTTCCAAAGTGTTTGTTTTGATTACCTCCACCCCCATCTGTCCTCCACTCCATCATCCCCCCACCTTTTATTTTTTTTTTATCTTCCTCCCTCTTCTTTCCTGTGGGGTAAGATACCCAACTGAGTATGTATGGTATTTCCCCCTCAGGCCAAATCTGATGAGAGCAAGGTTCACTCATTCCCCCCTCACCTGCCCTCTCCCCTCCTCCCATAGAACTGCTTCCTCTTGCCACCTTTATGCGAGATAATCCACCCCATTCTATCTCTCCCTATCTCCCTCTCTCAGTATGTTACTCTCTCATCCCTTAATTTCATTTTATTTCTTTTAGATATCTTCCCTTCATCCTCAACTCACCCTGTGTCTGCTCTCTCTCTTTTACATATATATATATACACATACATACACATACATACATATACACATAGATACATACATACATACACATTCACTTATATATATACTTAAACATATATATATATGCATATATATATATATGCATATTCCCTTCAACTACCCTAATACTGAGGTCTCATGAATCATACTCATCATCTTTCCATGTAGGAATGTAAACAAAACAGTTCAACTTTAGTAAGTCCCTTGCAATTTCCGTTTCTTGATTACCTTTTCATGCTTCTCTTGATTCTTGTGTTTGAAAGTCAAATTTTCTATTCAGTTCTGGTCTTTTCACTGAGAGAGCTTGAAAGTCCTCTATTTTATTGAAAATCCATATTTTGCCTTGGAACATGATACTCAGTTTTGCTGGGTAGGTGATTCTAGGTTTTAATCCTAGCTCCATTGACCTCCGGAATATCGCATTCCAAGCCCTTCGATCTCTTAATGTAGAAGCTGCCAGATCTTAGGTTATTCTGATTGGGTTTCCACAATACTCAAATTGTTTCTTTCTGGCTGCTTGCAGTATTTTCTCCTTGATCTGGGAGCTCTGGAATTTGGCAACAATATTCCTAGGAGATTTCTTTTTGGGATCTATTTGAGGAGGCAATCGATGGATTCTTTCAATTTCTATTTTGCCCTGTGGCTCTAGAATATCAGGGCAGTTCTCCTTGATAATTTCCTGTAAGATGGTATCTAGGCTCTTTTTTTGATCATGGCTTTCAGGTAGTCCAATAATTTTTAAATTATCTCTCCTGGATCTATTTTCCAGGTCAGTGGTTTTTCCAAGGAGATATTTCACATTGTCTTCCATTTTTTCATTCCTCTGGTTCTGTTTTATAATATCCTGATTTCTCATAAATTCACTAGCTTCCACTTGCTCCAATCTAATTTTTAAAGTAGTATTTTCTTCAGTGGTCTTTTGGACCTCCTTTTCCATTTGGCTAATTCTGCCTTTCAAGGAATTCTTCTCCTCATTGGCTTTTTAGAGTTCTTTTGCCATTTGAGTTAGTCTATTTTTTAAGGTGTTGTTTTCTTCAGTGTATTTTTCAGTATTTTTTTGGGTCTCCTTTAGCAAGTCATTGACTTGTTTTTCATGGTTTTCTCGCATCCTTCTTATTTCTCTTCCCAATTTTTCCTCTACTTCTCTAACTTGCTTTTCCAAATCCTTTTTGAGTTCTTCTATGGTCTGGGGCCAGTTCATGTTTTTCTTGGAGGCTTTTGTTGTAGGCTCTATGACTTTGTTGTCTTCCTTAGGCTGTATGTTTTGGTCTTCTTTGTCACCAAAGAAAGAATCCAAAGTCTGAGACTGAATCTGGGCGCGTTTTCGCGTCCTGGCCATATTCCCAACCAACTAACTTGACCCTTGAGTTTTTCAGTGGGGTATGACTGCTTGTAGATTACAGAGTTCTATGTTCTATGTTTGGGGGGGAGGTGCCAGCTCTGTCAGAGCCGCACTCCTCCTTCCCCAAGGACCCCCAGTCCAGACTGGGCTCAGATCTTCGGCAGGCTGTGCACCCCTGCTCTGATCCGCCACTTAATTCCTCCCACCAGGTGGGCCTGGAGCCGGAAGTAACAACAGCTGTAGCTGCCCCACCTCCGCTGCCCCCGGGGCTGGAAGCCGAACCGCGAACTCCTTCCACTCCCGCAGCTTTTCCCACTAACCTTCTCCGCAGTCTTTGGTGTTTGTGGGTCGAGGGGTCTGGTAACTGCCGCAGCTCACATATTCAGGGCGCTAGGGCCCCCTCCGCCCGGCTTCCGGTCTGGATCATCCACGCCGCTCAGGCTGGGCTCTGCTCCACTCCGTTCCCAGCTCCCAGCTCCCAGCTCCCAGCTCCGTGTGGAATAGAGCTCACCCAGAGACCATCCGGGCTGTCCTGGGCTGGAGCCCTGCTTCCCTCTGCTGTTCTGTGGGTTCTGCCGTTCTAGAATTGGTTCAGAGCCATTTTTATAGGTTTTTGGAGGGACTTGGGTACGGAGCTCACTCTAGTCCGTGCTTACCAGCCGCCATCTTGGCTCCGCCTCATGTTTACCTTTTTATGTTTCTCTTGACACTTTTGTTTGAATGTGAAATTTTCTATCAAACTCTGGTCTTTTTATTAGGAATACTTGAACAGCTTCTACCTTATTAAATAGCTATTTTTTTCCTGTGAAGGATTTTATTCAGTTTTGCTACTAGGTGGTTTATTCTTGGTTGTAATCCTAGCTTCTTTACCTTCAAGAATATCATATCCCAAACCCTCTATTCCTTTATGATTGTAGCTATTAACTCTTGTGTAATGCATCCAGTGGCTCCATGCTATTTGAACAGCTTCTTTGCTTCTAATTTTCTTTTTCTCCTTGACTTGGGAGTGTTGGAATGAAGCTATAATATTACTATGAATGTTCATTTTAGAATATCTTTCAGGAGGTGATCTGTGGATTCTTCCAATTTATGTTTTATCCTCTGCATGTAAGATACAGGGGCAGTTTTCCTTTATCATTTTTTTCATGGCTTTCAGGAAGTCTAATAATCTTTTTAAATTATCTCTGCTCATTCTATTTTCCAGATCAGTAGTTTTATGATGAGATATTTCATGTTTTCTTCCTTTTCCTTCATTCTTTTGACTTTGTTTCTTAACACCTGTTGGAGTCATTAGTTTCCACTTACCCAATTGTATCAGTAAGGCAAGATTCATGACCTCAAGGATGACCATGAACATGCCTGTGTGGTTTGGAATTGCAAAGTATCTAGGTAGAAGACAGAGGAAGTATAACATTTATTTAGACACCAGAAGATCCAATCCCAAGACCAATAACCCCAATTTGATATAGCAGTAATTATATTTCAAAGCCAGTAAGCCCACCTCAATGTAGCAAGAAGAAAATTATAACACAGTATTATAGCAAGGAACCAAGTCATCTTGTAACCTACTAGGGCCTTCCCATAAACAATCACTCATGAATCCTGTCTGCTTGCTTGCATCCTCTCCTGTAGTTCTGAAAGCCCTTGCAGTTCTCAGAGTCCTTGCAGTCTCCTGGATTCTCTAGATTCTCAGTTCTCCAATCTCTCAATGCTGTAGATTCTCAGCTCTTTGATCTCCTTAAGTCTCTTGTCTGCACTCTGCTCTGCAGTCTCTCTTGACACTGGGTGCTTCAATGTCTTCTTGATATACACTTCTTGAAATCCTCCTTCTCTCAATTCTCCTTCTCTCAATTCTGCTGCTCTTAGTTCTGCTTCTCTCAGTTTTGCTTGTCTCACACTCTGGGCTGTCTTTACATAAAATCCAAGTTGGCATCTGATTGGCTAGAACTCTGTGCACATAAAATTGGCCCTGGTCTTAGCACTTCTCCTTAGAGCCCTGAGGGTTTCATACCTCTCATGACTGAAATAGCAAAAGAGTCTGGGCCTGGGGCTTGACACCCAGTAAGTTAAGGGTGTAAGTAAAGGCACTATCGAATGGACAGGGAAGATCTTTAATCACATTAAGAGTACACCAATTCTAATTTTAAAGGATTTGTTGTTTTTTTTTTTTTTTGGTGAGTTTTTTTACCTTTTTTACCAATTGTCCAATTCAGCTTTTTATAATATTTTCTTCCGTTTTTTTTTACCTCTTTTTATTAAGCTATTATTTATCTTTTCACAATTTTCTTACAATGGTCTCATTACTTTTCTAAATTTTTCCTCTTCCCTTCTGAGTTTTTATTTATTTATTTATGTTTATTTATTCATTCATTCATTCTTTCATTTATTTGTTTGTTTATTTGCTCTTCTTTAGCTCTTTAGAAATTTTTTTTTACTTGTGTATATTTTGCATTTTTTTTTCCTTTGAGGCTTTCTTTTGGCTGTTTTCATGTTGTTTTCTTCTGGATTTGTATCTTGATCCACCCTGTCTCCATTGTAGTTTTTGTGACAAAGTTGATTTTTCTCCCTTATTTTTTAGCCTATTTTTTGACTTTGAAGTTTATGTTAAAAGTTGAGTTTTCCCCTACCCCCCTGAAGACCCCCCCAATTCCTAGCAGAGACTCACATATACATAACAGACACATAGACACACATACATATACACACACATATACACACAAGCCTACCCACCCAACTACTCATCCACCAGGCCTATGAGAAAGCCATTTTCCCATTCCTCTCTCACTTTTGCTCAATGTGGTGGTTCTGCAAGGAGGCCCAAGACCTTAGCTGGGGGAAGCAATTCAGGTGGCAACAGGGCAGAGCAGATGCCAAAGCCATGACCTCTGACCCCATTGTTATGTGGGGCTGCCGAATTCATTAGTGATTGGGGGGGGGAGCCTCCTCTGCTACCACTACCTCCATCCAAACTCTTCCTTCATCATCTCCTTGCACTGCCACTGGCCCCCAGCCATTGGCCTCATTCCCAACATGCTGGTTCCTCATGCCCCATGCTCATGAGGAGTCCCCACATGCTGCTGCCCTAGCCAAAGTAGAGGAGAAAGAGGAGGATGAAGGACAAAGAGAAGAGGAAGAAGGAGCACACATGGGCTGAGACCCCCGTTTGGTATTGGAAAACTACTCTGATGCTCCAATGACCCCAAAACAGATCCTGCAGGTTATAGAAGCTGAGGGACTGAAGGAAATGAGTGGGCCATCTTCCTTGGCTTGCCTCAAAGCTATGCGTTATTCCAGTTCTCAGTGGGGGCAAGGGACTCTTTTACAACCTCCCAGATGAATAACCCTTTTCACACTGGAAAAGGATGCCCTGCAGTGGTCTCCAAATTCATCTGTGCCCAAAGGAGAAGAGCTGGAGGATACAGCAGATGTAAAAAGCTTTGGATTCAACGGAGGCAACACTGAGAGTGGGGATAATGATGCATCTCTTGATGAAACCTCTTCCAATGCCTCTAGTTCTACAGTCTCAAGGTAGAACTATCTCTATTCCCAAGGAGACGTATAGAGCTGCTTCACAGACCAACAAGCCAAAGGAAAAGACTGGGCTGATGCTACCTCAAGTTGTCCTCACCCCTCTGAAAGGAAATGGAGCACACGTGGAATCTGCATCAGGATTCTCTGGAAAACATGCTGATAGAGAGAGCAGTGGTGCATCTAGCAGCAGCACTAGCTCCCTGGCCCTGTACAGCACTGCCACACTTAATTGGGTTGAAATTACCTATGACCCTCCCCAGATCTTGTGAGGTATCAGGAAACCAGCAGCAGCAGAAGAAAGTAGTCACAGAGTTCAAGCACTGATTTTTTTTTCAAAACTGAGATTAGAATCTGGTTCTTCCAACTCCTCATCCAGTGATCTTCCTGCTACATCATTCTACCTTCAGCAAAGAATTCTGACCTTGGGTTTTTTTTTTTCCTTATCAATAACCACTTGCCAAATTTTGTAAAGTTCTTATTCTTTGTTGAACTTGCTTATCTTTTTCTCAACCTAATCAACCGTTCCTCTCAACCTAGTCAATAGAATGACATATATGAAAGTGCTGTAGAAATGTGAGGTAGTATTGGTATTACTGTTCTTCAGTGCTTATGTTGAGTAGTGTAGTAACAATTCAGATAGCAGCTGCTGTGGGAGTGAAAGACCAACACAAGCCTAACAACAAGAATGCTGCCAGCACAGGTTCTTTTGATGTGCTTCACCAAGGAAGGTTACATTAAGGGGTTAACAATCTTACTTTAATCCATCACATACATATAAACTCAGTTCAGGAGGAAAAGCCAGAAACCTGAACTTCAGAGCAAATACAAACAAATTACAAACATACACAATATAAACAGACCAAGTCACAATTCATAGTTACCAGGAAAGCAACAAAATCTGGGTTGACCAGCCAGGAGGCTCTTAGAGTGGCTGCCCAGAATCTCCACATCAACACTCCCCCAAGAGTGAGAGCCCCAAGCAAACAACTCTGTTCTCTCTTTTTATACAGTTGTTAGAAGTCATCAAACCACCTGAGCGACCAGAACTTAGGTGCCTATTATTGGCTCTGGTCTTAGCAAATCCCCTTAGGGCTCTGGGGGCTTCCTGCCTCTCTCAAACTAGTGAACTAGTTTGCTAACCAGCCTGGGGCTTCACACCTAATTAGTAAAAGGGCATGAGCCTGGGGTTTAGCACCTAGTTAGACTCAATCAAAGACACCTAATTAATTTAGCATTCTAAAACAATAAAAAGGTCCCACCTTAATTAATATTACATTCCACTCCTCCAGGGCCCATGGCCTAACAAAAATCTAAATTAAATGGCCATGGATCCTGGAACAAATAGAAGCATTATACATTGTGATCCAATCAACCAGGGAACTAAAAAATATCATTCACAACAAAACAGAACATATCATTCAGTGTCATTCCCAAATACTTGCTTACAATACAAACATGATCCACCCCTAAGTCCCAACAAGTAACAATCTCTTCAATCAATCAGGGAACCGTAGCAAAACATATCCTTCAGTATCATGCCCAAAGTACTTGCTTACTATACAAACATTATCCACCCCTAGGTCCCAGCAAGTAACAATCTTCTTTAGTAAATACAGAGTGTCCAAGTAAAGTCCTTTTTGAGGGTGTGTCCTCCTCACACTGTAGTTGCGGCTTCCTCCCAGTACCCTCAGCCACAGGCATGTCTTAACTAGCAAAGTCCCAACACAAACAAAAAAAGTCCAAATAAAGTTCTCTTGGGAATACGTCCTTCTCCCCACACTGCCATTGCAGGTTTCCTCTTGGCACCCTCAGGTACTGGCATGCTTTAATTAGTAAAGTCCCAAAGTAAACAAAAAAGTCCAAATAAAGTTCTGTTGGGGGTCTGTCCTCCCCATACTGGTCCAGTCCTGATTCCAAGTCCTAAGGGGTGGCTGGGCAATAAAGCCAACAGGGTAGGGTCCCTGGGGGTCCAAGGCACTTCCCCCACCCACCATAGACAACTCCACCCCTCCCTCCTGGGTCCCAAACAGCCACAGGAGAAGGCAGCACAAAGGCACACTTAGCTCCTTTCTGAAAAGTTTCCATCTTGCCCCAGGGCTGAATGCCAAGGTCCTGGGTTCCTGGCCCTCCAGCTCTGACTGGCCTCTCCTGGTTTCTGTCGGAATGGTGTTAGTGATGTAGGCAGTTCTCCACCTTTGCACTCACCTCAAAGTCGGCTCCAAGGCAGCTCATGGCTTTCACTATTCCGAAGCTCCCGTGCAAGCAGTCTTCTGCTACATCTGGGTTAATATGGCAGCAGCCATCATCAGCTTTTTCTCTCTCTTCACCAGCTGCTCCTGCCAAATCTGCACAAAGGCCAAACTCTGATTTTTCACTCAAGTCTGTACCAAGGCAGTTCTCTGCTCCTGTTTTAAAACTCTGCATACAATATAGTCTCAAAACATCCATTCTTCCAATAGTCCTCTGGGGCCAGGCTTATCACCTCAAGCCCTCACTTCAGCCATCCAACCCTCCCCCAAGCCTCAGCTTGTTGTTTTCCCACAGCCATCACTCCAGCCTGTCTCTTTGGGAGTGCTAGTGGGGCAAGGAGGGGGAAGGAGAGACCATCTCCCAGGGCTCCTGCTTTGGGATCTTGGGAAACCACTCCTGTTATTTCTACTTGCCTGTTCTCCTTCAGGCCTCTGTTGCTCTTGGGGCTATGTAGAATCATAGTCAACACCAGTACAAAGAGCAAGCCAGTAAGTGGGAAACAATCAACCACTATCTCAGTGCCCCAAAACACCATACTTTCCTTTTACTCTGCAGATTCTGCTGACTACATCATTTTGTTGCAAAAATTCAGCTAGCAGCAGCTACTGTGGGGTGTAAGACCCAACAAGACCAGCAACAAGAGCTCCCAGCACAGGTTCTTTGATCTGCTTTACTAAGGAAAGTAATGTTAAGGGGTTAACAATGTTACTTTTATCCAATATACAAATATCATTCACTTAGTTCATCAGGAAAAGCCAACAATCTGAACTTCAGAGCAAATACAAACAAATTACAAACATACACCAGATCACAGATTCATAGTTACCAAGAAACCATTAACATCTGGGTTCACAAGCTGGATGGCTCTTAACTACAGCTGGCCAGAGTCTCCACATCAATACACTTCCAAGAGTGAGAGCCCCCCAGCAAACAACTCTGTTCTCTTTTTATAGTCTTTATACATCATCAAACCAAAGACCAGAACGTATGTGCCTACTATTGACTCTGGTCTTAGCAAATCCCCTTAGGGCCCTGGGGGCTTCAGGCCTCTCTCAAACTAGTGAAGTAGTTTCCTAACCAGCCTGGGGCTTTGCACCTAGTAGTAAAAAGGCATGGGCCTGGGGTTTAGCACCTACTGAGACTCAATCAAAGACACTTAATTAGTTTACCATTCCATAACAGTAAAAAAGTCCTACCTTAATTACCAATACAAGTAGAAAACTTTGTGGTTTGTTGAGGTGTAATTTTGTTCCTTGCCATTAAACATGGTATATTTTTCCAACAAGGCTAAAAAAATGTTGAGTTTTGCTCACCTGACAGTGTCGGGTAAATCACTGTCTCAAGCTTTGGCTTTTTTGTGCAGTTGTTTTCATAGTTAATTCTGTGGGTTCATACTTTTTCTATGTTTGCAAGGTGGTGTGACCTTTGAAGAGTGGTGGTTATTGCTCTCTAGTTTATACTCTGGTCTTTACCCAAGAAGGAGTAAAGGTGCAGCTACAAGCACTTGTGGTCCTCCTTGCCCTAGAACTCAGACAGGGAACTGCTTATGGGCAAAAGATTCGCTAAATAGCACCCAGTCATACTCCTAGTACTACCTCAGGTGTTCTCTGTAATTTCTTTTTACCAGTTGTCCAATCCCCTTACTGTCTCTGGTCTGAGAACTCCCAGTGCTGCTTATGGTGGTGCTATGCCACTCTAGAATTTGATTTGAGGCATTATTTTAAAGTTGTTTGAAGACAAATGTTGGGAGAGCTCAGATATACTGCTTTCTGTACTCCAGGGCTGTCTAAAATATGGCCCACATGTGGCCCACAGTGCGATTTTATGTGGCCCGCCTGTTAGTTTTAATTTTCAAGAGAAAATAATTTTCATGGAATGCGTATTCAATTTTTTAATTCTGTCACTAATAAATAATCTTGTTGATGTTAATTTTTTTTGGTATTTTTCAATGACTATTTTGCCCTCTGGTTCTAGGACCTCTGGGCAGTTGTCTTTGATAATTTCTTCGAAGATACTGTCAAGGCTCCTTTTTTCATCGTGGATTTCCGGTAGACCAATAACTCTCAAATTGTCTCTCCTGGATCTATTTTCCAGGTCAGTTGTTTTGCCAATCAGATATTTCACATTTTTTTCTATTTTTTCATTCTTTACATTTTGTTTTATTACTTCTTGATGCCTCATAGATTCATTAGCTTCCACTTGCTCAAGTCTAATTTTAAATGAGTTAGTGTTTACATTTTGCTTTTGAGCCTCCACTTTCAATTGGTTGATTTCACCTCTCAGGGTGTCCTTTTCTCTCTCTAGATTCTGAATCTCCATAGCCATTTCGCCAATCTTATTCTTTAGGGACTTGATTTCGTCAGTGGATTTTTTCTCCCTTTTTTCCATTTTTTCCATATTTTCTTTTAGCTCCCTAATTTGGTTTTTAAAATCCTCTTTTAGCTCTTCCAGCAGTGCTTTTTGGGCTGGAGACCAGATCATATTAGCTTTTGAGGTATCTGATGTATCTACCGTGTCATTGCTATCTTCTTCTACGTCGATATTTTGATCCTGCCTGTCTCCATAAAAAGAATCTATTGTCCTCGGTTTTTTTGTGTTCTTCTTCATGTTGGATTGCCTTTTGCTGGCGTTAGAACGAATTTCTATCTGTGAGTCTCAGGGCTTTCTGTCCCAGCTTTCTTATTCTGGGGGTTGTGAGTCTAAAATTATAACCTTCAGTTTCCTGAGGTGTGGGGGAGGGGTCTGGCTCCCTGGCGTCTCACTCCCTGTGGGTGCTCTCCAGCCCTTGCTTTTCAGCAATGGTCTCAGCTGTTTGTTGTTTGAGCTGATGACTGGCGCTTCCCCTGGGGGAGCAAGGTTACGTCTGGGCTCCTGGCTTGGCCCCCTGCCGACTCTTCCCCTCTGGGACTAATGAGCTTCTAGTATTTGTCCTGTGAAGCCCCGCTACTCTCTCCTCTGTTTCAGTTCTCTTTTTTTTTTTTTTTCCCGAGGAATTCTCTGGGTGAGGGGGGGAGGGGTTAGAGCCGCTTACCTAGCCATTGAGTCTTCCGGAAGTTCAAGAGGCCGAGATCCTGAGTTTTGCAAGCGTCAGGAATGGGTGTTTTCGCGGCTGGTGGCGTTGCGCTGCCTCTCGTCGCTCCCAGAGACTGTCGTCCTGTGTTGGGAGGCCTGGGGATCTCTGCCGGTTTCGGGCGCCCAGCTTTCTCCCAGCCCGTCTCCCACGTGGATTTCCCGGCCGGCCGCTTCCGCCTTGGTCTGGAGCAGCCCCGCACCGAGCACTCTCCCCGCCTGCAGGTTCGTTCCTCTGGCCTTTCAGACTCTCCCGGCTCGGAAATTTGCCCCACGCAGACTGCTCGCGGTTTCTGACTCTCTCAAATCTGCTCAAATTCACTTTTTTATGGGAATCTGACAGACCTTGTGAGAGAGCTCCGGTAAGAGGCTGCCTTCATGCGGCCATCTTGGCTCCGCCCCCCTTCTTTGGTATTTTTAAGCAGTATCACGGATGGAATTTTCAATTGATCTGCGGGATGCATTCCATCTGTAGGATGCAGACTAGTCAGTTTGCACCTACCTTTATACTGTTGTGCTGTCGCTTTGTTGTTTTGTGCTTGCTTCATGCCTTTACCTGTTGTATGGATGACGTGCGTTCCCCCACTTTCTATTAGCGTATTGTATTTTTTATTCAGGGTGTGGCCCTCGATTAATTATTTTATTTTAATGAGGCCCTAAGATAACCTAAGGTTGGACAGCCCTGCTCTACTCTACCATCTTGGGTCCAAACCACTTTTCCAGTTTCATTCTTTAGAGCCCTCAAGTTGATGTTGATAAATTAGGTCTTTCTCCAAACTTTCCTCAAAGTGAACAAGCGTAGGATCACCATTATTGATGCTTACCATAAGCTTGTGAGATTTTTCTCCAAAAGATTTTATAAATAATAACATTCAAAACCAGAGTTGTAGTTGACTGCTGTATCTCTACTGTTGACAGATTAATTTCACATTGATTAAGGTAGTTTTCAGTATCTTTGTAGATAGGTGGTAAAGTGGACAGAATGCTGAGCCTGGAGTCAGGAAAATCTGAGTTCCAATTCAGCCTTAGACACTTACTTGCTATGTGACCCTTGGAAGTCAGATAGACCCTGTTTGCTTCAGCTTCCTTATCTGTAAAATGAGCTGGACAAGGAAATGACTGCAAAGACAGGCAAAGATAAAGATGGTGGAAGATAGGTTGGAAAATAAGGAGTAAGAAAGGCCAAAGTTTTGTATACTGAAATTAACAATCAACAAGAAGTACTCGGCATTAGCCAGTGCTTCCCAATAGTTTTGTTGTTGTTTGACAATTTATGTCGGGTATAACGTAGGCATGAGGCTGCTGCATAGTATACAAAATATTGGCCTCTCTAACTGTTAAGCCTTGAACCATATTTTCCAATCTATTTCTCATCATCTTTTTCTTTGTCTATCTTTGCAGCTAGGTTGAGCAGGGGTTAGAGTGCTGTGCCTGGAGACAGGAAGATCTGAGTTCAAATCTGGCCTCAGCTGTGTGACTCTGGGTGAGTCATTTAACTCTTCCTCAGTTTCCTCATCTGCAAAATGAGCTAGACAAGGATATGGCAAACCATTCCAGTATCTTTGCCAAGAAAACCCCGAATGGGGTCATGAAAAATCAGACTTGAATGAAATTATTGAACAACAAAACCTTTTCTTAAAGTCATATTGTATTTACCAAAATGTGTGGATGGAATTTGAAGGCCTTTTTAAGTTCTTCCTAAAATATTTCTATTTCCTCACACTTGTTTCTTTCATTTCCCTTCTGTTTTAATAGAAAGTGGATATGGCATATTAAAAGTTTGAGACGTGGGGCAGCTAGGTGGCGCAGTCAGTAGAGCACCGGCCCTGGAGTCAGGAGGACCTGGGTTCAAATCCGGCCTCAGACAATTGACACATGTACTAGCTGTGTGACCTTGGGCAAGTCACTTAACCCCAACTGCCCTGCCAAAAAGCAAAAAAAAAAAAAAAAAAAAAAAAAAGTTTGAGACATATAGCTTCTGGATAGTTAATCATTTTATTAATCATTGCTAGTGGATAATTAATAAAAGAGGTCAGTGGAACTCTCAAATGCCAAACATCAGTCATGGAACCCACTCAGCACTTATATGCCCTTGGAAGAGTAGGTGTTCCTGAAGGTGGCAATCAACTCTGATTGGTTAACAATTAATGAGAAGAATGAATATTATAATGAAAGGTGGGCTTATTCCACTGAGGGACTGGGGACCAGGACTCAGTTCATTCAGTCTTGGACTAAGAAACTTATCTCTTATCTACACTACCCCTGTCTAGGGCAATCTAGACAAAAGGGTGTACACATATGCTCAGACCTGGCTGACTAAAACACAAATGGCTAGATTTCACCTTGGATTAAATTGTTTATAAGTTTCTCCCCTTGGGTGGGGTCTCCCACCCAGGATTAAAAAGCATGTTCTCTGGGGATTTGAGTAATCTCATCTGTCAACAATGTCTTTCAGAGACTGAATAACCTACAAGCTTATGAAAAAAAATCCTGGCTCTAATTAAATAATTGGTTATTAATATAAGAGAGAGATAATCACTTCTCTCATAGGAAAGAGTCAAAATAATCAGAAAAGGTAGGAGCAAGGAAGAAGCTATTTTTCAGCTAAGATTGCAGTGACACTAAAGAAGAGACTACCTAGTTACTGATCACTAGATAAGGATCTCATATTTAGAGTATCAAATTAATATTTATTTTTTCCATAATATAGTGTAATAAAAAAGATGATTGTATGTGATACTGAAAATCTATTATGTACAACTTGTTGTTTCTTTTAAATATATAATAGTTATCATGTAAATTTTTCTTTTATTTTCCCTTTTTCCCCTTACATAGCCTAGAGATGGCTACCATCAGACACAAATAGGTATGTGTATATACTCATATATATATATATATATATATATATATATATATATATATATATATATATATATATGTGTGTGTGTGTGTGTATACACACACCTATTACATGCATATATAGGTATATATAGGCATATAGTACATATAAATATAGATATATAAATATATAGAGAAAGAGGTGTAAATACACACATATACACATTTATACGTGTGTGTGTGTGTGTGTGTGTGCGTGTGTGTGTGTGTAAAATCATTCTATAATTACTTCTGTTTATAAGTTCTTTCTCTGGATGCAGATAGCATCTTCTTTCATATGTCCTTTGTAGTCAATTTGAGTATTTATTATAGTCAAAATAGCTTACTGGCTCAAAGTTGTTCTTAAAATAATACTGCTATTATTGCATATAAAGCTCTCTTCATTCTGCTCATTTTGATCTTCATTATTTCATGCAAGTGTATCCATGTTTTTCCAAGATCATCGAGCTTATCATTTATTAAAGCCCAGTAGTATTCCATCACAATCATATACCACAACTTGTTCAGCTATTCCCCAGTTGACAGGCATCCCTGTAATTTCCAGTGCTTTGCCATCACAAAGAGAGATGCTATAAAAAATTTTAGAACATATAGGTTCTTTTCCTTTTTCTCTAATCATCTTTGGAAATAGACCTAATAGTTGCATTGCTATGTCAAAGAGTATAGGCAGTTTAATGACTCTTTGGGCATAATTCCAGATTGCTCTCCAAAATGGTTGGATCAATTCACAATTCCACCAGCAGTGAACTAGTGTTCCAATTTTTCCACATCCCCTCCAATATTTGTCTCCTTCCCCTTCAATCACTTTAGCCAATCTGATACGTGTAAAATGATATCTCAAGATTGTTTTATTTTACATTTCTCTAATCAATGGTGACTTAGAGCATTTTTTCATATGATTATAAATTGCTTTGATTTCTTCATTGGAAAACTGCCTGCTCATATCATTTGACCATTTATCAGTTGGGGAATGACTCATATTTTGTCTGGTGTAAAGACTTAATATTTGGGGATGAAAATTCATTATTTGGTAAAAATTGTTGGGAAAACTAGAAAGCAGTATGGCAGAAACTGGGCATAGAGTAATATCTTAAACCATTTACCAAGATGAGATCTAAATTAATATTTATTAAAGGTCCAAAACTGTTTGATTTCTAAAATCTTTTGCCCTGTCCTTCCCCAAACCCACCTTTTTTTCACTATTTTGCTTTTGTCACTTCAAGAACAGAAGGAAGAAACATGCATTATTGAGTAAACATTTTTGTATTTTTCTTTGTTTCATGAGTTGCGGTGGTCAAAGAATTTACTACCAAGTTGTCAGCCTCCTGTAATGATCCTCTCCTTTCTAGCTAGGTTGTTCCTCAGAGTTCAGATTCAGTCCTTTATCCATCCTGTACTCAAAAACTTTCCAACATGATAAAACCTGCCAGAGTTTGTTTTTCATAGGTATAGTCTTTGAGAAACCAGGGTCATCTTGACATCCCAGACTGTCATAAGAATAAGATTTGTTTCAATGGATAGAGAATATAAGCAATATTTTTTTAATTACAGAAAGAAAAGATCACAAGGGGTTATAGAATTGAATGAGATAATTTTTTTATTAAAGTACACAGATGTATTTTAACATTGATTGCAAATAATTAAAAGCTCAGATCTCTGGATTTCTTTTCCTCCTCTATACTCATCATTTTGCCACTCTAAAGAAACCTCTGGTCTGAGACTGTACTCTCCTGATAGGTCTTGCTTGGACCATCTTTTCCAGAGATTTGACCATGTTCCACTCTTCTTCTTCCTATTCTTTCTTCTTTTCCTTTTCATGAAGCACCTTTTCCAGCTGCCCTACTCACTCTCACCTGCCTCAATTTTCTAGCATTCCTTTGTGAGTTGTCTTTCACCTTTTCAATTTAAACTGTGAGGGTTAGGGACTATCTTGCTTGCATATAGTTGCTTCCCCAATGCTTAGTACAGTACCTAAAACATAGTAAGTGCTCAATAAATGCCCTGTAACTATCTGTTTATCTATAAGACTCCAGAGGAAGATCTCCAGTTGGTTCCTCCATGGAGAATTTACATGGAGACACAAACAAAAGTTTCACAAAATTAATGCATGATTTTCATTGGGTGCCAGTGAAAGGAAAACCATTTGTGAGATCATGGGCCCACTGAAGCAATTAAGTATATCTGCCTGTTTGTTAATGATTGCTAAGTTTAGGACTTTAAAAAATATATGTTTGTACAAAATTAAATCCATTTCCTTCTACCCCACCTCAGGCATTTACTTTCTCACTTAAATGATGAAAATAGGAATGGTTTTCTGTATGTACAAATTCCATATTCTGGAATTCCAACTTGTATTTAAGTATGTATGTGGCAATATGTCTCTGCATTTAAAGCTGCATCATTAGTATGCTGAATATATTCAGCTCTACATTTCTCTTCCATCAGATACCAACATTGAAGACATGTAGCTTACTCAGTGAACTGGCTGAAGTTCAATCCAGATATGACAGTGATGATGTGAGTAAGCAATGGAAATCATCTCAAAAATACATCATGAGGAACATGGGGTCTGCTAAAAATATTTTTTGTCACTTTTTTAGTTCTCTTGTTGCTCCTAGAATTCTCAGCTCAGATAATAAGTTATGTTATTTTTGTATTGGTGCTAACATAGGGAAGGAAGAGAGGAAGGAAGGAAGGAAGGGAGGGAAAAAAGAAGTAAGAAGCCCTCTTAAAGATCCTGGGAAATGTAGATCTTACTAGCTTGGGAATAGAGGTAGCTAATGTGAGATCAGGACTGGATAGGGAAGGGGATTTCCATATAGAGTGGGATGTTATGGTAATTAGGGTGGGACTTTTTTGTTTTCTCTTTTAGAATGTTAAGGTAGTCAAGTACCTTTGATGCATCTTGCCTTTCAAATGTAATGGCAAGCAAAGTGGACTTTTTGTTGTCTTTTGATTCTTTGATTGAATCAAGAGTCTTTGACCTGCTTAAGAAACAAGCAAGCATAGTTCATATAGGTTTGAGTCCCATGGTTGTAATGCCCTCTGACCCTGAGAAGGGTATATAAGATCTGAGGTTGACATTTTGTTTTGGCACTCTCCCTCACTGGAAAACCCCCAGGCTTTGAAAACCCAGATGTTGGTGTTTCTCTTTTTGGTAACTATATATGTGATATCTTTTATTTCACTTTTTTTATTATAATTTTTTTATTTAATATTTTTAGTTTTCAGCGTTGATTTCCACAAAGAGTTTGAATTACAAATTTTCTCCCCAATTCTACCCTCTCCCCCCCCCTCCAAGATGGCATATATTCTGATTGCCCCATTCCCCAGTCAGGCCTCCCTTCTGTCACCCCACTCCCCCCCATCCACTTTTCCCTTATTTTCTTATAGGGCAAGAAAGATTTCTATGCCCCATCACCTGTATATCTTATTTCTTGGTTACATGCAAAAACTTTTTTTTGAACATCTGCTTTTAAAATTTTGAGTTCCAAATTCTGTCCCCTCTTCCCTCCCCACCCACCCTCCCTAAGAAGGCAAGCAATTCAACATTGGCCACATGTGTATCATTATGTAAAACCTTTCCACAATACTCATGTTGTGAAAGACTAACTATAATTTGTTTCTCCCTATCCTATCTCCCTTTGTTCAATTTTCTCCCTTGACCATATCCCTTTTCAAAAGTGTTTGCTTTTGATTACCTCCTCCCCCTATCTGCCCTCCCTTCTATCATCTCCCCCTTTTTTTAATCTCCTTCCTCCTTCTTTCCTGTGGGGTAAGATACCCAATTGAGTGTGTATGTTATTCCCTCCTCAGGTCAAATCCAAAGAGAACAAGATTCACTCATTCCTCCTCACCTGCCCCCTCTTCCCTTCCTACAGAACTGCTTTTTCTTGCCACTTTTATGTGAGATAATTTACCCCATTTTATCTCTCCCTTTCTCCCTCTCTCAATATATTCCTCTCTCATCCCTTAATTTGATTTTACTTTTTTAGATATCATCCCTTCATATTCAACTCACCCTGTGCCCTCTGTCTATGTTTATATGTATATTCCCTTCAGCTACCCTAATACTGAGAAAGGTCTCACGAATTACACACATCAGCTTTCCATCTAGGAATGTAAACAAAACAGTTCAACTTTAGCAAGTTCCTTATGAATTCTCTTTCTTGATTACCTTTTCATGCTTCTCTTGATTCTTGTGCTTAAAAGTCAAATTTTCTATTCAGCTCTGGTCTTTTCACTGAGAAAGCTTGAAAGTCCTCTATTTTATTGAAAATACATATTTTGCCTTGGAGCATGATACTCAGTTTTGCTGGGTAGATGATTCTTGGTTTTAATCCTAGCTCCATTGACCTCTGGAATATCATTTTCCAAGCCCTTTGATCCCTTAACGTAGAAGCTACTAGATCCTGTGTTATCCTGATTGTGCTACCACAATACTCAAATTGTTTCTTTCTGGCTGCTTGCAGTATTTTCTCCTTGATCTGGTAGCTCTGGAATTTGGTGACAATATTCCTACAAGTTTTCTTTTTGGGATCTTTTTCAGGAGGTGATCTGTGGATTCTTTCAATTTCTATTTTACCCTCTGGCTCTAGAATATCAGGGCAGTTCTCCTTGATAATTTCTTGAAGGATGATATCTAGGCTCTTTTTTTGATCATGGCTTTCAAGTAGTCCAATAAGTTTTAAACTATCTCTCTGGATCTATTTTCCAGGTCAGTGGTTTTTCCAATGAGATATTACACATTGTCTTCCATTTTTTTTCATTTCTTTGGTTCTGTTTTATAATATCTTGATTTCTCATAAAGTCACTAGCTTCCACTTGCTCTAATCTAATTTTTAAGGTAGTATTTTCTTCAGTGGTCTTTTGGACCTCCTTTTCCATTTGGCTAATTCTGCCTTTCAAGGCATTCTTCTCCTCATTGGCTTTTTGGAGCTCTTTTGCCATTTGAGTTAGTCCATTCTTTAAGGTGTTATTTTCTTCAGTATTTTTTTGGGTCTCCTTTAGCAAGTCATTGACTTGTTTTTCATGTATTTCCCATGTCACTCTCATTTCTCTTCCCAATTTTTCCTCTACTTCTCTAACTTGCTTTTCCAAATCCTTTTTGAGCTCTTCCATGGCCTGAGACCAGTTCATGTTTTTCTTGGAGGTTTTTGATGTAGGCTCTTTGACTTTGTTGACTTCTTCTGGCTGTATGTTTTGATATTCTTTGTCACCAAAGAAAGACTCCAAAGTCTGAGTCTGAATCTGAGTCTGTTTTCGCTACCTGGCCATGTTCCCAGCCAACTACTTGACCCTTGAGTTTTTCATCAGGGTACGACTACTGGTAGAGTAGAGTGTACTTTGTCCCAAGCTTGTGCTCTTGTGCTCTTGTTTTCAGAGCTCTTTCTACACAGCAAGCTCTGCCACACCAGAGCTCCTCCTCCCCCAAGAACCACCAACCTGGACCAGGACTCATACCTGAGCAGGCTCTGTACTCCTACTCTGATCCATCACTTAATGCCTCCCACCAGGTGGGCCTGGGGCCTGAAGCAGCTACAGCTGTAGTTCTGTAGCTGCACCACCTCTGCTGCCCCTGGTGAGGTGACTGAACCATGAACTCCTTTCGCAATGTCCCCACAGTTTTTTCCCACTAACTTTCTCTGTTGTCTTTGGTGTTTGTGGGTTGAGAAAGCTGGTAACTGCCACAGCTCACTGATTCAGGGCACTAGGCCCTGTTCTGCCTGGTTCCCAGTCTGGTTGGTCCGGGCACAGCCCACGCTGGGCTCTGCTCTGCTCCACTACCAGTTTCATGCGATAGACCTTACCCAGTGACCATCCAGGCTGTCCTGGGCTAGAGCCCTGCTTCCCTCTGGTATTTTGTGGGTTCTGCAGTTCTAGAATTTGTTCAGAGCTATTTTTATAGGTGTTTGAAGGGTCCTGGGGGAGACTTTTAGGTCAGTCCCTTCTTCCCAGCAGCCATCTTGGCTCCTCTCCCTGTATGTGATATCTTGATCAGATAAAACCTGTCTGTTGAATTGTTTGTAGTTCCTATTTGTATTTTCTCTGAAGTTCAGGCTGCTGAATTTTTCCCCCTAACTAAATGGATGATATATGTATGTTTAATTAAACTGAGATTGTTAACCCCTTAAAGTTGCTTTCCTTAGTAAAACAGATCAATAAACCTATGCTAGCAGCCTTCCCATGTGCTTTTGTTGTTGGTCTTTCACCCCCGCAACAGCTGCTAGCAATATTGTTGTTACATGGGAGTTCTGAAAAACTTAGGAGAGAAAATGAGGAGAGAGAAGGGAGAGAAGAGAGAGCTGTTGCAGATTCCCAAAACTTGGAGTAGAAGCATTAAGAAGGTGTTGGTGGCAAGAGGACAGGAAAATCCCCACTCCTTTTTTTTCACACTCAAGCCTCTCCTTTCTCTCTGAAGATCCTAATGTACTGGGGGAATACCCACCCTCCTGTCTTGATATCAGTTATATTATCTTCCTCTCCCCTATGTGGGAAGAACTAGAACTCTTGGGGTCATTTCTAGGGTGTTACACAAGTAGGGCAGAGGAAGGAACAAATATTCCTTTTATCTTTTTCAGTGAGAGCTAATTAGTGGAAAGCACAATTAAAGAAATAAAAAAAGGGGGAGAATAAATATCAACTTGATTCTAAGAGAATTGAAAGGAGAGAGACTATAAAAATACTTTATAAAAATTGTAGACAACTCATTTAACATGTTTTATGAACACACTGGATCATTTATAACACTTTCATGTGCATTAAGATGCAACAGCATCTCTCACAGGAGAAAATAAATGCTAATTTGAAGAGCAGTACTTAAAGAACTGCTGTAACACCAATACAGCAGCATTTGTTACAGTAAAAGTACTTTTCACCTATTAACTATAAAAAAGTCAAATGCATAACTGAGGCAACTTATTCTCCTAATTGCACTGATCTACCATTGCTACCATTATCGAAGTATTTCATGTGAAATCTTGAAGGGGCCTAAGTTTGCACATTTTAATCAATTCTCTATTTCACTTGACCTTCATATCTTGCTTTAGAGGTTACAGGCGCTGTTCTTGAATATTGTTTAATGCTTTCCTATGTGCAAGTTTAACTGATGTCATCATTACATTATTGAACACTTGTAGAAGAAATTAAAATACTTGTCAAAGAATAGGATGGGAAATCTGTGTATTTGTGTGTATATGGGTGGCAGCATCTATGGCTGGCTGTGTCTATACAATGAGAAGAAGAATTTTGGCTAACCTGGAAATCAGAGTCTATTTCCAGTTAGAACTGGACATTCTACTTGTGGGTCAGTGAAAGTTCTCCATTGGTGTCAGGATGGCCCAGATATATGAAGCAGATTCATGGGATCGAATTGAAACATTTGGTTCTTATTCATTCAAGAAGTTCTTATGTAAACATCTTTAGCATGGGAATTGGTTCCAAGTTTTGTTACAAAACCTGATTTTTTTTTTTTTCATAGATTATTGGCATCTTTTGGCCATCTGTATATCTTAAAGTCAGGAAGAAAAGGCGGGGGTGGAGTAGTGCTGGGAGCTCTGAGACTTTTTTAATCTCAAGAATTTTTTTTAAAAAGATCTCAAAATCTTATTTCCTTCAGTATTATAGATAATTTTGCAGATTAAAACATTCAAATAATAAAAAAGTCTCTGAGAAAGAAATAAAGAAAACATTTGAGACTTTAAACATTCCAAGCGCCATTTGGAAACACTATCTTGGACATTCAGCCATTGAATTAGTAGCAAAGTTAATGATTTCACTGATTTCCTTTCCAATGATACATGGTCAGCACTGCTTCTAAGGGTCAGCTTTCCCTGAAGGACAAAGGATTAAGTCTGATATTCTGAAAGTCATGCCGTTCTTTCCAAATCTCCAAGGATGTTAGATTTAAAGAAAAATCTATTTAGAGGATGAGGTGACATGAAAATCTGATTCATTTCCATCAAGGGCTGTTTACAGAACTTTATTTTGATGTCTAAAAGATATTCATGCTTTTCTACCTTTGGCTGAAAAGAATTCTGTTTTTCTAAGGTTTTAAAAGAGGCTTTTAGTGCTGGACTATTTTCTGTTGTTTTTTTTTTTCTTCCAAATGTCACTAGTCAATAGATCTCTCTGGCCTGCCTTTGAAATATTTTGGTGTCACTACAGAGAGCTATGCCTTGGAGGACAAAGGTAATGCTTCTCAATCTTGGTATGTAAATTAATTGGCAAATCACAATGCAATTTCTATGGAATTGCATTTGAATGCAAGATTAATAATGAATGAATTAATCAAGATTAATTTTATTATAATGAATACCAGAGGATCTAATGATGATTGGCTGCTTGTTTTTAAGTATTGCCTTATAAATATTCACACTTCAGGTGAACTCCTTGACAAGTGTCATATTTTTGAGAAATTGTTTCTTAGAAAACTCTAAATATCACATAGGGTTATTTCTGAGGGAACTTCTCATTTGAGGATTAATTTTCTTGCTAGACTTCCCATCCCTGGAGGGGGTCCCCAGCTAATGGATTGGTGAGAACAAGATAAGAATTTTAGATTTAGAAGGAAAGGGCCTGGTGGTGAGCAAGGCTTCTTCACAGAGACAACATCTTGTGTTCTATTAGTAGGTCACATGCAAGAAATAAATAACTCAAAATTAAGTGAGATGCTATTTATTACAAATGAATATGTTATTTTGATTTTAAAATGATACTATTTTGACTGCAGTTAAATATTTATTTAAATATTATCCAGATAGGTCTCAAAACTATGTATAAAACTCATTCTTTAAAACTGTAAAGATTTTCTAACTTAGAATATAATTGTCTCCAAGAGATTTTAATTAGCAGAAGATAATAGTTTTATGACTATTAATATTACCTACTCTCATTAATATAGCCATATTGGATATTTTAAGTAGGACAACTTTTTTAGGTTTTGTTTTTGCAAAAATGGTAAACTATTTTGCTAATTTAGCCATGTTCTCTTATGTAAAGCCAGGCCTTACATGGTAAGGGAGGTAGTGGCTTCTCTCCAACAAGAAGGAAAGAAGGAAGTACAATGAACTACACTTTTAACACAATTCCAAATGGGTGCTTTTCTACTAAGAAAAAAATGTCATTCCCCATGGCATGTATATATTTATTTTGTAGTAAGTTATGTCATATGTTACAATGCAGACTCAAAGATTCTGGCAGACATTCATACTTCATGGGTATAGTTTTCAGAAATTTCCTAAGGTAGACAAATGCTTTGTCTTAGTTTTGGTTCAAATAGATCCTCATTTTACCAAATGAAGGCAGGGCAATGAGATCATGAGTTCCTTGAGGGCAGGGATTACCTTTTGCCTTTCTTTGTATCTCCAGTGGTTATCAAAATTCCAGGCACATAGTAAGAGCTTAATAAATGTTTATAGATTGATCGACTGCAACACGTATTCAACTCAGCAGAAATTTATTTAGACCCTAAAATGAGCCAGGCATTGGCGATACAAAAAGAACAAAAAAATTCAATAGTCCCTGACCACAAAGAGCTTACCTTTTGCTCATTGTCTTGCAATCCCTGGTATATGTTCCCATAGTCCAGATTCTAGACTTTGGCTATTAAAATCCTACGAATCTTCTAAGACCTGGTTCAAACATCACTTCCCCAATGAGTAATTCCCTGATCACACCAATTCCTAAATAATTATAATCTGTCCTTAGGCCTGGAATAATATATTTCTCTGATGCTCTTATAATGATCTTCTTTGTATTATAATTTTTGCATTTGTGTCTGTGCTAGTTTGTATGCTTCATTAGGGTTTTCCCTATATTGTCTCCAACATGTAGAAGAGTGTATTAAACATCATAAATGCTTAAGTAACACTTTTTGGATGAAACCAGGAGAATGATTTTCTTGGAGATAGCATGAAGTTTACCTTTCTATCAAGAGAAAAATCTGGCAAGCCTAGGGTAGTAGCTATGAAAATATTCCTTCATCAAATACTTATTATCTACTAAATGCAAGGCACTGTGTTAGGTATTGATTAGGGGATGGAGTAAAATAAGATAAGGAAAGACAAGACATTGACAAGGGCAACTATGATATATATATATATATATATATATATATATATACACATATATATGTTTATATATATGTACTATGATGTATATATGTATATGTGTGTGTATATATATATATATATATATATATATATATATATATATACATATAAGACAAGGTAGAAAAATAGGTTATTGGCCCAAATGCCCATTACATAAAATGCCTAAGAATTCTTCTACTACCATAAGCCACAATTTTCTAACCCACTAAATGATTTTAATTGTCATTATCCGTAATCATAATGTATACAGGTGGCACAGTGGAAATGGGAAATAATACCTGTAGTGAAAGACATTGATACGGCTCTTGTGGGTTTGCAAAGGACTTGATAACATATAGTACTTTTGATCTCCTAACAACCCTGTATGATAAATAGTATATAATATTACTAAATGTCATTATCTAGATGAAGAGAATCTTAGAGAGGTTAGGTGATTTGCTCAAGGTCATTCAACTGTTAAGTTCCAGAAGGTGCATGTGCACTTGTGTTTCTTAATGCCAAAGCCTAGATGCTTTCCATTGAACCACACTGCTTCTCAGGGGTGCTGTTACTCAAGGGTATCTATTTAGAGAGGGGAAGCAAAAGAGTACCACATGTCCAAGAAATACAGAGAGCTGAATCAAGGGAAAGGGACCCAAGGTGTCCATGTTTATAGCTTTGCAGAATTTAAAAGTTTGAAATTGCAAATCTCAGCTGACCAAGGTAAAGTAAAATTATTTAATTTAAGAATGCCTTCAAGAACATTTTTTTTTTATCAACAACTGCACACATTATGGATTCCAGAAAATAACCTCTTGAGGGGGAGAATTGAGCAATCCATTAGTGACTCACATTTGGGAGCTATTCATTATTCTCAGCTAGCAGTCCAAAAACTGAACTAATAACCCAGTTATTAAACATGCAGCTTGTGCCTAGTGGGCAGATTTTTAAATTCTACACCCCACCCAAGGAAAAAAATATGGATACATATAACTAATCAGTTAAAAAAATCCCAATGAATGATAAAGGTATAGGGCTCTAATAAATTAGCTCACAAGGTAATATATAAAAAAGATATTAATATAAAATTATTTGGTGAATTTGGTACCATTGCTATTACCAAACTTGATAACTAAGACTCCAGATCCAACTTTACTCCTCTCTTAATCACTGAGATCACATATGTATGTTATCCTACTTCACCAATCTGTGTGCACTCATGGGTTTTGATTTCTAGTGCTAAGTAACCATAAAAACAAGTGACGAACTGGTCAGTTTAGCAAAATAAGCCAAGATTGAGCATTAACCTCAACAACTTTATTGGTTTTATAGACATGGAAAATAATATAGTAGGAACAATAAACATTTTATTATTAATTTGTTCAAATAAAGTTTTTGTTACAAACCATTTTAAATACGTTCATACTACTGTTGCCTTTAGTGGTTTCATAATTGAGATGTTAACATATGCATTCTGAAAATTAAATTAGACATGGTGATGACCTAAAACTCAATGTTTTTAAATGTCCCTATTGTTGTTACATATTTTACCCACTAATATTATAATTCTCCTCAAAGGGAAAATTCAGAAGCATAAATTTAAAATCATATTTCTCACAGTTGGATTCATCATAATATAATTATGACTGTCATTTAATAGAACATTAAATTGTACTACTAAATATTAGCATACTCATTTTACTGATCATGACATTTAAGCCTAGAGACATTAAGTGACTTTCTCAATGTCATAAAGCTACTAAGTGTTGAAAGAGATACTCAAACCTCGATTCTCTGACTACAAGGTTGTTGCAACAATTCGGCTAGCGGCTGTCGTGGGGCTGAAAGACCAACACAAGCCCAACAACAAGAATGCTGCCAGCACAGGTTCTTTTGATCTGATTTACTAAGGAAAGTAGCATTAAGGGGTAACAATCTTATTTTAATCCAACATATACATATAAACTCACTTAGTTCAGGAGGAAAAGCCAGCAACCTGAACTTCAGAGCAAATACAAACAAGTTACAAAGATACACAACATAAACAGACCAGATCACAATTCATAGTTACCAAGGAACCATCAACATCTGGGTTGACTAGCTGGGAGGCTCTTAGAGCGGCTGCCCAGAGTACCACGCCACCACTCCTCCAGGAGTGAGAGCCTCAAGCAAATAGCTGGGTTCTTTCTTTTTATACAGTCTTTGGAGGTTATCAAACATCTGAGCAACCAGAACTTAGGCACATACTATTGGCTCTGGTTTTAGCAACTCCCCTTAAGACCCTGAGGGCTTCACACCCACACTGGCTTAGCACCTAGTAGATAGGGGTTTGGGCCTGGGGCTTTGCACCTAGTAAGGCTCAAAGTCACTTAATTAATTTAGCATTCTAAAACAGTAGAAAGGTCCCACCTTAATTAATACTACAAAGATTTATGTTCTTTTTCATTAAAACTCATAAATTAGGTATAAATGTGGAATCACCATTATACAAATGCCAGGAAGTATCAGGGAGGATTGGATTGTGAGACAGCCCTGGAGTCAGTGAGTCCTGAGTCAAAGCCTGGTTCTTATAAATACTGGTTATGAGACCCTAGATAAATCACTCATCCTTTCAGTTCCTGAGGGAACTCTCTGGCATGATAAATTACATACCAGGTGCTATCTGCACAGATGTAGGAAGACTCCTTCCTAGGAGTTACCTATGCTAATGAAATTACAGGTCAAGTTTAGAGAAACTTTTTTTTTTTTTAAATAGCATGGTACTAAAATGTAAAGAAACGTTTTTGAGTCATAAGAAATGACCAAATCATAAGTTTTGAGGAAACTTAGAAAACATCTGTGAATTGATTCAGACAGAAGTGAACACAACAATTTATATGACAATATTATAGAGCAAAACAACTTTGAAACACTAGAACATTGATCAATGTAACGATAAAACAAGAAAGAGTCCAGAGGACTGAAGATGAAATATGCCACTCATCTCCAGCCAAGGAATGGAATAAAAATGCACAATGAGGCATACATTTTTAGATATGGCCATTTGGGGAATTGGTTTTGCTAGACTATGCATATTTGTTATAAGAATTTTATTTTGACTTTTCTGTTATTCAATTTGGTGGTGGACAGTAAAAGGGGGAGAAAATGCCCTAAAAATAAACCATTAAATAAAGAAAGAAAAAAAATAGGATACCAATGCTGTTAAAGTATTATTAAAATAATCAAATTGGGTCCAAGAATGAGTTTCAAAGAATCAGAAGTTAAATTGAAAATATTTATTTTCTACTATATTCTAGTTATGCATCTTTTAGAGTATTTAGAATCATATCATGATATGTCATAGAGTTGAAATTAAGAGTGACTTTAGAGGTCATCTAGTCCATCTGCTATCCAAAATATGAATTCCCTTTACGATATCTTCAACTAACAGACACACAACCTCTTCTTGAAGACTTCTAGTGACAAGAATCTCACTACTTATTCCCTGAGTCAGCCAAACAACAGCTTTGATTGATAAGAATATTTTTCTAATATTGAACTTAAATTTATTCAGCATGTCACATTAATAATAACATTAATAATTACAACAGCAATAATAACATTCAACATGTGTAGCACTTTATTTGTAAAGCATTTTTATACACTAATGTACTTGATCCTCACAGCCACCCCAGTAATCCTGAGCACGACATTCCATCTATTTATTTTCCCTCCCAAATTTGCATCATACTAAAATTTTTTGGCATAGATGGTAATTAATTTTTTTGTTGTTGGGCACAAACCTTCCGTACCACACTAGAAACATCTACCCAGAGTGTGATCCATCACTAATCAACATTTTTTTCGATTATAGTCAGTCAACTAAGTCCAAACTTATCTCATGTGCTTCATCGGTCCATATACCTTCATCCTGTTTATGAAGATATAAATTTTTTTTTCAAATGCCTTCCTGAAGTGTAGATTTGCTATGGCCTCAGCATTACACTATTCTGCCTAGTTTAGCAACTATGTCAAAAAAGGGAAATGATGTTAGTCCCCTATATCATGTTGACATTTCTCCATTATCTATGCAGGGAAGATAAACTAGCTCCAAAGCAGATAGGGGGAGGATGTATATTTGGTTTGGAATGATTTCTTGAATTTGCATTTAAACAAGGACATGTCTGATAACCTAGGAATTAACAACACTTCAAAGTGGAGTTTCATTATCTTGTTTCAAAACTCCACTTGGGAAGAACCAGAAAATTGCCCAGCGTGCTCATATTCTGTCTGCTCAAATCCTTCTTGTTCCCTACTCTATGTTGGGGATACACAGTATCACCTCTCAGATTGACATACAATACCAGTCTCAACAAACATGACCTTCTACTATACTCACACTATATTACTCAAGTATTCCTTTAGTCTATCCAATACTCTGCAATTCCACATATGTGTTTACCAAATAAAACACCTGCTGAAATTTAGAAGAAAAATGATAATAATAAATAAAAATAATTACTGCCCTCAGTATTCCATGAGTGGAAATATATATAATATACAAAAAATAAGTCTAAGACATCGTGTTATAATGGATAAAAAATGGATCTGGACAAAATGATTATGTGAAAATGTGTTAAGGAAGCAACAATTAGCTGGGTGGAACAGGATCAATTCAGTGGAGGAAGTAATAGCACATCTGAGCTCAGGCGGCATAGGGTATAGAGCACTGTACCTGGAGTCAGGAAGACCTGAGTTCAAATCCAGCCTTAGGCATTTACTATGTTCTGTGATCTTAGATAAGCCACTTAACTTCCATTTGCCTTAGTTTTCTCATCCACAAAAGGAAACTAACAATATCACTTACCTCTCAGAATTGGATCAAATGAGATAATAGTTGTAAGAGCATTTAACACAGTGCCTAGTCCATAGGAAGTATTATATGTATTTTACCACATAACTGTCAACACCACATAATCACCACACCCTGGTTTTTCAGTTAAAAAATTGGTTTATGACTTTTCATAGCATAACTGTTGCATGGTATAATTTTGTTCATCAAGCTGCTTTAAAGGTAAACAGAGCAGCAATGTATTTACCAGTGGCATATGGCTACATGTTTATCTCTCATTCACTGTGAGCATAAAATCTGTGATGATTGTGTGATGAAATGGTAAATATGAACTATAATTATTTGAGATATTAATAATGATGACCATAATAGACAAAGTTCAAAAGGGAGTGCATTTTAAGTATAAGGTTATTCACTTTTTAATCAATCATTCAGTCAAAAAAAAAAGCACCTAATATGTGCTAGGCATTGTAGTAGATTTTTGGAGATATAGAGACAGAGTGAAAGACTTGTGCACAGAAACAAGAGATAGTAGGACAAGATCCAGAACAGACTGAAAAGTCTTAAATGCCAAGGCTATTCTTTATTTTATTCTACTAGCAATGGAAGACAGCTAGAGGTTTTTGAGCAGGCAAGTAACATGGTCATACTGTGCATTAAAAAGATTATTTAACGGCCTTAGGAAAGTGGCCAGGAAGTTGAGGAGGGTCTTAGAATAGTCTAGGAGAGAGGTGTTGAGAGCCTGAACTAATATAGTGGTGGTATGAAGGGAGGGATGTGGTATATGTAAGCGATATATGGACAGAGAAGCAACAGATTCGGCAAAGAACTGAGGATTAATCTATCCATCAATCAACATGTAGATGTGTTATCACATAGTTTTTCTTGATATTATGTCCTATTCATTGCTTTTATTATTCCTGAGCTGAGTAAATGCTTTATAGAATATAGAAGGATATTGCCTGTTTTTGTTGGAAGAGTCTTCTCCATTACATCAGTGTCAAGAGATTAAGGCTCACTGACATTCCTAAGTTTGAGAAGCAAGCACAATTTGGCCAGTAGAATGGGAGCCTGAGAGATGTCCTGACTGAGCAAATCTACAAGTCCTCATGTCCTAAAATAACAAGGTGATGCTGTCTTAAAGGGAAAGGTGGAACTGAGGAATAGGAGGTTGCTGACCTGCTGAGAACCATGAAGGGCTTAATCAATATTTCCGCCCAATGGAGTACAATCACATAACCACAGACCACATAATAGATACATACATACATACAGTCTATATGTGTATATATGTAGAGTTACATATAAATATGCACTGTGTACCCACATACATACATGTGTATTGTGTGTGTGTATATATGTTGAAACTCATAGATTGGCCCACAACAGGTCCCCTGCCCAAGCTCCACTTAATGGCTATATTTTGTGCCCTCCTGGCTTAGAGTGAATGTCAATGGTAACGGTTTCTCTTTGGAACAGCAACCCTGAGGGTCTTCCCCTCCTAGCTTGATTTTTTTTTCTTTTTTCCTAATAAAAGGGGGCATCCCTTGACTCACTTCTTAAAGTGGCCTATTCACTGAATGGGCATTACATCACTCTAAGTGAGAACATGAAAAGGCCTTAGCCTAAAAGGGCCAGGGTCTCCCATTGCATCCTGGGTCATCTCCAGTCATCCTGATGAATATCTGGTCACTGGACCCAGATGGCTCTAGAGGAGTAAGTGAGGCTGGCAACCTTGCACAGCCCTCACTCAGAGTCAACTGCAAGTCATGTCATCATTTCCCTGATGTCATAGTCCTCTTCAAAAATGAAGGACAAACACAACAACACAACAATATATGTGCATGTATATATATGTATATATATATGCATATATAAATATACATAATATATATTTTTACTCATTCAGTCAGTCTTTATTCATCTTCTGAACAGAGTTAAGGTAGTGGCAAACAGTGCTAACTACTGATTAAAAAGGCAAAATGGGGCAAGGGATGGTTTGGGAGGAAAAAAAATGATTGATTCCATCTGATATGTTTTGAGTTTGAAGTGATAGGATAAGCAGTTGAAGGAGCACTGGAGATCAGATAGAAATTGATGTTGAATGTAAAGATACATGAAAGGGGTAGGAGTTTAGCACTAAAGGGGGGTAAGAGCTTCAAAAGAAGGTTGTTATGACAAGAGAAGGTAATTTATTATTTTATTTGTTCGTTGAAAGGAGAGAAACTGAAGAGATGGCATCTATGAACTGAATTACACAATTATACTAGCCCCTCTCCCTCCCTCCCCAAAACTACAAGAAAGCATCTGGACGTTGTTGTGGCACTGCTAATCAACAGAGTTGGTATCGTGGTATAGTGGGAAGCCGGCCTCTGAATACCAGTGATAGATTGAGTAAAAAACAAAACAAAACAGACATCAAATGAAGAAAACTGTTTCTCTTGGAGATGGAATGATACTGTTGAAAGTACAGTGATTCATAAGTAAAAATTGAGGGAGGGAGAGATTAAGCAAAGGGAGTTTGCATACATTGACAGAGTGTGAAAGTGTTTGTGAATTTCATGAAGATCTCTGGGTAATTGGAGGTTTCACAAGGCACCTTTAGGTTGAGAATGCAGGTCCACTGGTATTTGATGCACCTTGGTGCTTTAAGTATATACACAAAGTACCAGCTGGGTCTTAAGTATCTATTCACAGAGATTGATTCTAGAATTTGGGAAGCTGTGATAGCCAAATCCTGGCAGATTTAAGAACAACCGCCATCACAACAACCACAACAACAACATTACATAGCACTGATACAATCCTTTAAGGTTTAGAAAGCACTTTATTTTTTTCAATTTGATTCTCACAACAATTATGTAAGCTAAGTATATAAGGTAAGTGCTGTTATTATCCCCACTTTAAATATGAGGAAACTGAAGCAAAGAGAAGTTAAGTGATATGCTTAGGCCCACACAGAGAGTAAGTATCTCAGGGTAGATTTGGACTCTGGTTATCTGGATCCTACTTCCAAGCTTCTATGCACTAGACCACTTAATTGCCTATAGATATATGACTGATACTTATGATTTGACAGTAGTCTCCACAACACAAAAGGGAAATTCTCATTGATGGGTAAGAGGGTTAGGGAATTCTCCAGTCTTCTTCCTCTAAAAAGTCAGATCCAGAGCTTAGAGGGTGACTGAGCTTGAGAGAATGTGGAGATGCATTTATGTCTTAAAATTTGCTCTGATATTGACTTTTAAGATGATGTCCTTCCTTTTTCTGTTTGTGCTGGGTTGTAGAATATATTCAGAATAATCTTAAGGGAGAGATGATAAAATGAATAATGACAGCCAGCAAAGATGCAGAGAGAAGTTGGGGAGGGGGAAGGAGGAGGGAAAGAGGGAGGGAGGAAGAGAGAGAGGGAGAGACAGAGAGACAGAAAGACAGAGAGACAGAGACACAGAGAGAGAGGGAGAAAGCTGTAAGGAATGATGAATATGAAAGGATTCAAAGTGATATTGGGACACTTGTATGTAGTAATGCAAAGTCAAAAAAGCAAGTCCTCCCCCACCTCCCCACCCCCCCACTAAATGATACCAACAATTGAAATAAAGTCAATTTATAGAGACAACAAAATTTTTGGCAAACTCAATAGTCAGTTAGTCAATATTTGTACCATATTGCCAAAGTTAAAGGCATATTTCTCTTTTCTATTAATAATTCATAAGTCCACTGGGTTTTATTTTTATATTTTACAAAATTTATTTATTGATTGGCTTAAGTGCACTATTTTTCTATAGTATCTTGAGTCAAAATGGAAATTATATATATATATATACATATTATATATATATATAATATATATATATATATATATATATATATATATATATATATATATATATCAGTAGCATTAATTCCAAAGGAAAAAGGTAACAAAGAACAAAGCAACTGCTTGTCTCTCTGTAACTCCTAAACTGGATCTTATATTAGTGTTTTATTGAGAAATAACTGGAAGAAATATCTTTAGAGAAAAATTCGGAAATTTTGTTCAGTTTTAAATGGTTCTCTTAATTTCTACAAAATTCCTATTTTCTTTCTCATCCTAATTAATTACTAGAAGTTCATCTAGATAGCTTAATCTTTGAAAGTTGAAGACAAAATCTAGAGAGTGAGGAGCACAATTTGGGAAGAAAATTAGGCTATTACAAAATTGAGATTAAAAAATAAACATTGGTTCTTTATATTAAAATCTATTTCAGTTTTTGCTTTATTATCTTTCTCTTTATTAATGCAGGTAAATCAAATGTTAAAATTGATATTATTGACATAGATCTGTCTTTTCATTGTCTATCAATACCTAAGAATTAATGTATTAAAATAATATACAGGGAAAACATTTTTAAATTGTTGCATATTGAAGAAACAAAAAGATAGTAAAAAAAAAAGCATCTCTTTATTGAGCCTATAAAATGAACTCATCTTATTTAATACATGATTATTCTTAACAAGAGTTATATGATGTCAATATAATCATGACAGATAGCTTGGAGATGTCTAAATGAACTCATGCACAGGCAACTTAGTAAAAATGAGTAAAATCTATAGTTTATAGAAGCTAGAGAAATCATAGCTTCCTTCTGAAGTCATTCATTCAAGCTGAATTTTAGCACAAAAAGGTAGAATGGAAACATGGCAAACAAGGCAGAAGGGCTTAGCAAAGCAGATGGGACACTTAGATACAAGAGCAATGCCTTTTTGCAGGCACTGAAATATTCTGTTTTGCCCCAATCTTTGCTTTATCATAACTTCAAAATGTTGTGAATCATTATTTATTGATTGGCTTAAGTGCACTTCTTTCAGTGTGATAACACAGCAAGATCCTATCTGTTCTCCAAAAGTCATGTAAGTGGATGCCTACCTAAAATCCCATCATTATTATTAATGCAATTAAATGTGTGGCTGTGTCATGCTTTGTATATATGAACAATAATGTAATGCCATTCTCTCCTAGATTTTGTTTGCTGTAAAAATGAAGCCCATATTAAATTCAAAAAGGTTAAACAGCCATTAGGACTGATGGCTTTTAAGGAGTAACCATTTGCTATGACTCATACGTTGTTCATTTGTGCCATTTAGAAATTAAGTATTCTTAATTGATGTAATGTACCACAAGTTCCAGTGGTTCTCAGTGAAAGAGGCATGTAATTCCACCGTAATCTGAGTACAGTATTCTAATTGATTAATTGGGTTTGCTTGTAAGATTGCATAGGAGTTTTAGCTCTAAGAAGGTTATCCTTGCTCTATAGAACAATAAAAATGCTTGAGGCTGCAATATAAAGTAATGGTTTCAGAATTTTGTGAAAGTGCGCAGTATTGAAGACTTGACAATATATCCAGTGTCTTGGCAACAAAGTAAATGGTATTTTACTTCACATGAGATTCTATTGGGGAAAAATGTATGTATATATATATATTTTTTTTTCTAAAAACCACTGTTCTTTCTCTTTAGTTTGGCATATTTTTTCATTTATTGTCCTTGAAATTCGTTTGTTTTTTTTTCACCTCAAAAGTTTATCAATCTATCAAGTTTATCAATCTCTCAATTTCCAAAACTGTCCAGTCTGTGGCAATTACAAAGTATAGCGGTTGTCCCAATGTAAAATTGCCAAAGTAAATGCTTGACACATTGTTTGATAGTTAAGTGTGCCAATACATCTAAAATGAATGGGTTGTATGAGGGCAAAAACAGGCACTGTGAATCACCATATACACTATTCAATTATTGTCATTCATTATCATTTGTTGCATGCCTGTTATGTGGAATTCATGCTAAGGCTGTAGATACAAAGTGCTATTAGACATAGGTCTTGGCCTCAAGGAACTTATAATTTAATTCAGGGTAATTAACACTTTATAATTGTTATTGTTGTTCATCCTTCATTTTTGAAGAGGACTACTAACGTCATGGGTGATGTCTTGACTTGCACGTGAATTGGGGTAATCACCAAGCTTGATCTCCAAAGACGTATCCCCCTCTGTTCCTAAGATGAAGGTCTACAAATTTGAAATATTGCATATAAAATCAGAATTTGTTATGTGTTAGTTTTTCTGATTTCTTTTACCTCTTAAAATTATTAGTTATGATGGATGGCTCCCTGCAAGGGGAGTGCCATAGAGGTAAACATAGGTATCATACAAATGAAATCCATATTTAAATATATCTTGAAAGACAAATACCAATGTTAGGCAACACGGGGGCAAGATGGAGCAAGGGACACATGTAATATATACATCCATCTATCAATAACATCTATCTATCTGCTCTTAGAGAGTTGTGTATAAGCACTGAGAGTTTGATTTGCCCAGGATTAGATGATCAACACTTGTCCGAAGCAGGACCTGAATCTGGATCTTTCTAATTACAGGCTTCTTACATGTTCAAAGCTTAATGCCACACTGGACAACAATGAATAAATGGGAATAGTAGATATCTCTAGGCCAAAAACTCAGTGACATTAAGGGGACAATAATATTGGAGAGAAGAATATTGAGCATATTTTGTTTTAGTGGATTTTCAGATCTGAGACCTATTTCATTGAGACCAACTGCATCTGTCTTTCTCTTTAGGTAAAAAAGTAATATCTTAAAAAACAATTTAACTTCTTTGTCTAGCAGATAAATAGTTTATGAAATTATGAGGGATGATATTACTGTAATTGTTAAACATTTTAGTATATTATTTTAACAATTATTACTATATGAAAATATTTATATATTACATGCAATAATAAAATAATTATAATAGCTAACATTTACATAGTGCTTTAAGTTTTCTGAAGCACTTTATAAGTTATCTTATTAGGGATACCAGCATAAATTTCTTTATTTTTTTTAATAGAAAACTCTAGTAGATGGCATATAGTTTTAGAATCAAGGGAAGATAGGACTTAGAGAAAATTCAATAAGGAAAAACCTTCCTATTTAAGCAATGTGTTACATTTGAACTATCTAGTATTTTTCGCATTTCCTGGTGTATCGGGAGGTCAAAATCTTCTTAATTTTTACCTTTACAACGTAAAGTATTTAGAAGAGCGGGAATATGAAAAACTACTATTTTTCATGTATTCTATAATAGTTTTAGAGTGTTTCTTCTTTTCCTGTTTCACAAGATATTAACATGTTATAGGGATGCTGAGATAAAGAAACATTAACTACATCATTTGGCATCTAGGTTAAATTTTTTTAACTCCATTGTATAAAGCTGACCCATTATAAAACATTACTTTCACATTCAGAGTTTCTTCCCCCACCTCCTCTTCATTTTTTCTCTTTGCCTTTCCTTTTTTTTTTTCTACATCTGACTTTGGGAAAAATTCATGTTTCTCTCTGTCTTCACAGCTTATTCCTAACAACGCCTGCCTTTCTGTGACACTGGCTCACAATTTGTATCACCCAATACACCAAGGGCCACAATTCATTTCAGTCATGGTTCAAAGCGATCCTGAAATAATCACAGAGTGACACTGTGAAATTACTGTAAAAAATGGTGCGGCGGTGTCATGACATTTTATAATTGAGACCTCTAGTACTCATAGCTCTATCAAAGCCCATAAGAAGGAGGGGAAAAATTGTGTTTTGACAGACGCAGCAGCTTGAGATGTGCAAGCGAGATTGTATAAACTCAGCCATGTAGAAAGTTATCGGATGTTCCAGTTTGTGCCCCCATGAAATTGGCACAAATCATCTGGATTTGACTTCAGGAAGGTGGTTAGGAGTAACATGAGAGAGCAAACGAGGAGGTAATGGCCACTCAGTGACTTAACCTATGTCAGAGGGCAACTCTGGTGTCAGCAAAGAATCAAATAAAGATGAATGAGCTTATCACAGTACCGTGCACTGCCTCATTGGGCCCAATTTCATTAAACAGAGAAACTGTTCATATAGAAAGATTAATAGAGCAGCCATATACAGTAGGGGCTGTAAAAGTAAGGCAGATCAAAACACAAAAGGCCCAAGTGTGAACAAGAGATGGTTCCTGAATACTGTTTGTTTGGTAAGTATAAGATTAAAAGACAAATAAAACAAAACAATTGCTTTAGGATCCCCTATTGTAAGTAAGGACTGATTGAAGGAAAGGGGATGAGGCCCAGTGTTCTCAGGTCTTCACCTACCAGTGCTATGTGCTTGTAGTTCCAAATCTGTACGGCACGAGTCTTTCCTTTTGTAATTGTCCACATCATTTTAAACTTCTAATTCACATTACACCTTTTAGCAATGTAGTTCTCCAAAATAAAGGTATCAGTGTGTGACAAAGACCTACTCACTGTGAATTAATTGATCTACTTTAGAACACCAGCACTTTCTACATGTCTTTACTAATAATAGCAATTATATTTATATATAGGAAGGAAAGCCAATGCTTTGAGAGATTAGAGAACTTGTCCACTTAAGAAGGGTAAATTGAGTCTTCTGTTTTAAGTGCTGCATGATAGTTACATAATAAACTTCAGACAATAAACTGATAACAGGTAAGTTAAAAATTCTTAGTGTTCAGATGTTTAATCCACTATTCCATTATAGCTGGTAGGTCTTTTAACCTTAAAAAAAAAGTAATTTAAGTATCATAATAGGACTCTTCATAAGTAGAGCCACTTTCAGATTTTTTTTAAATTTATTTTTAGTTTTAGTTTACAACAGACGGTTCTACATAATTTTGAGTTCCAGACTTTCTCCCCTCCCTCCCCCCTCCCTCCCCAAGACAGCATGGAATCTCATATAACTACCACGAATGACTTCGCATTGAATTAATTTATACACTAGTCAAGTTGCGGAGAAGAATTATGACCAATGGAATGAATAATGAGAAAGATGAAACAGAACCAAATAAAAAAAAACCCCAAAAACAAAAACAAAAGAGAAGAGAAAAAGGTGAGCATGAAGTGTGCTTCAATCTGCATTCAAGCTTCATAGTTCTTTCTCTGGATGTAGATAGCATTCTCCATCGTGAGTCCTTTGGAGTTGTGCCTGCACTTTGTGTTACTGAGAGGAGTGAAGTCTGTCAGGGTTGGTCTTCACGGAATCCATATATCTGTGGCTGTGCACAACGTTCTCCTGGCTCTGCTCTGCTCACTCAGCATTATGTCGTGTAGGTTTTTCCAGGTTGTTACGAAGTCCGTATCATCCCCATTTCTTATGGCACAATAGTATTCCATTACCTTCATATACCACAGCTTGTTCAGCCATTCCCCAATTGATGGACATCCCTTTGATTTCCAATTCTTGGCTACCACAAAAAGAGCCGCTATAAATATCCTTGTACATATGGGTCTTTTTCCCGCTTGTGTGATTTCTTTGGGATACAACCCTAGAAGCGGTATTGCTGGGTCAAAGGGTATGAACATTTTTATAGCCCTTTGGGCATAGTTCCAAATTGCTCTCCAAAATGGCTGGATCAGCTCACAACTCCACCAGCAATGTAACAATGTTCCAATTTTCCCACATCCTTTCCAGCATTTATCATTTTCCTGTTTTGTTATTTTAGCCAATCTGACAGGAGAGATGTGGTGTCTAAGAGTTGTTTTGATTTGCATTTCTCTAATCAGTAGTGATTTAGAGCATTTTTTCATATGCCTATAGATAGCTTTAATTTCTTCCTCTGAAAACTGCCTGTTCATATCCTTTGACTTTCAGATTTTAATCCAACTTCCCACAGAGTTGACTTGTAGGGCTATGCAGGATAGCCCTCTTTTGCCATGACAAACAAAACCACCTTTAAGTTTGTCTTTTTAAATCCAATTCGACGTACATTTATTAAGCACCTAAAATGAGCTAGTCATTTTGCTATGTTCTGGGGAAAAAACACAACAGTCTCTACCATAAAGCAAATTAAATGCTAGTGGGGAAGACACAGCCTGTATACAGATAAGAAAGTACAAAATATGTGTAAACTCAAAATAATTTGGGTTGGGGAAAGCACTAATAATTGGAGGTATTAGCAAAAGCCTCTTAGGCAGGTGGTACATGAGCTATTTCTCAAAGGTGACAAGGGATTCCAAAAGAAGGAACACATTTTAGACATGGAGAAGAGGTGAAAGATGGAATATGTGTATATGTAGGAAACAGCAAGGTCAGTTTGTCTGAAGCATAAAGTTCCTGAGGGGGATTAATGTGAGATCTGTAAAGGTAGATTAGAGTCAGACTATGAGAGCCTTTAAATGACAAGTTTATATTACATTCTAAAGGCACCAAAAATCAACTAAAGCTTCTAGAGAAAGGGAATGGTGTGGTCAGACAGCTTCCACCCTCTGCTTTCCAAAACATTGCTTCTAGAAGGCTGTTGACTATATCCAAAGGATGGAATGTTCTTTGAAATCATCCCTACATCACTATATTTTGAAAGATGTATCCCATAAAATAGACCAATCTAGCAAATCTCAATTGAATAAATGCCTTTCACATTCTGCTTTGGCAAGTCTATAGAATCCAACAAATCTAAACTGTGGTAAACAAAGTATTCCAGGAAGTTAACTTTTCTTTTAAATTCCTCTAGAATTTTTCTTTGAATATCTATTTTACTCAATAAAAGTGCTCTTTTTAAAAAAATAAAGTTTCTGGGAACCAATTAACCATATGTTTCATCAAAAAGAAACCCTCATAAATGATTGGCTATAAAAAGAAAAGATCTTAAAGACTACGGTTCTGTACAAAGGCATATGCTTGTTAATAGCATTTCATTTTGTTTTGAAAAGGATTAGGATTCATACATGTTCTACACCCTATTCCTCCCCACCCCCTCCTTAAGTACACAGAACTTTGTTCTCTGAGTCCCCAGTAAACACCTCTCTGTAATATATAAAAAAAGATGGGTGGAAAAAATAGAACAGATCATTATGATTATAGAAACATAGCAGATATCAGTACAAAAAAAGAGCAAAGATGAGATGATTCATTCAAGGATATAATCTCCTACACCAAAAGCAACAATCAAAGTCTTGACTGAAGCTTAGATAAGCTGATGCGGTCCTTTCTTTCCACCGCGGATGGCTCACCAAAAAACATTAAAAACCAGTAGTTCTTCACTTGCTATGACACAATATTCATCAGGTTACACTTTTTCTTTTTTAATTCAGTTAATTCACTGTTTACTTCTGCTTTAATTTGGGTCAAATTTTGTTACTTAGTTTATAAAGAGAAAAGAAACCTTTTGTAATAAAGTGTCAGGTACAACATTGAACCAATTCATGTTCAAATTCCTTCATGTTAATTATGTACCAAAAGGATGCACATCTGTCTCTGAAAAGTAAGCTAATTACTTCCTAAAGTTTGTTTTACATGCCATTTGAAAATGGGGCAAACCTTGCCCCCCCCCCAAAAATCTGGCAATAGAACATCATTTTTACCTGATAAAAACCATCAAATTTCTTTTTGAGAAAAAAATGAGATAAATTCATGTTAATAATATGCCCTCAGGGTTGGGATTGAAGATAATATTTTTACTCAAGACTAGTCAGTGTTTTAAATGTGTGTTCACATTTTTGCTAAATCTAGTTTGGTTGGTGGGCATAGGTTGGTGATATGGGAGAGGCATCATAGCAGTGGTAGAAAGAAAGTAATAATAACAAAATGCATGAAGTAATAGTCTTGGAATTTGCCTGTTTGTGATGGACCAGATTTACGTATTGACCATTCAAATGCCATTTGAAAGGAACTGAAAAATGTTAAAATTTCAGTGTGAAATTTATACCCACCTAAAAAAATCAGGGCATGGTTTATTGTTTCCTCGATTAGCTAAACTTAAGAAAATGATGAAGAGCAGGTCTGTGATGCAAATTAAACTTAAAAGTGTCATGGGTATTTTTTTTCAGCATGCCAGTAGTTAAACATTTACCGATGTATCCCTGGCTCACTGCATCCAAATCTCCCCCTTCTAATGTCTCTCTCATGTTGAGAATCCCATCTTTAGTTATAGCTTTCATTTGTAGTAACATAGGATAGTTTAGAAAGTAAAACTTTAAGCAGGCTATTTAGCTCAGTGGATAGAACGTGGGATCTGGAGTCAGGAAAACTAGGGTTTGAATCCTGCCTCAGATGCTTACTAACTCTATATCTCTGGGCAAGTCCTTTTAACCTCTCTCAGCCTCAGTTTCCTCTTCTGCAAAATATAAATCTGATGAAAATAAATTCTATCATTCATTATCCAACAGATGGGGTTGTTGTTAGGGATCAAATGAGTTAACAAAACCTTTGCAAAAATTTAAGCAGTCTAGAAGTGTTAGCTACTATTAACATTAAATGCTTTTCCCACACCCATCCTGTGAGATATCAGAGTTCTTTTTATCTTTATTTTACAGATGAGGATTTAGAAAGCCAGAGAGATTAAGTGCTTAGCCCAAAGTTACATACCTAGTGAGAATCAAAGCTGTATGGAACTCAGGGCTCCTAATTCCAGGTTCAGTGCTCTTTCCACTATGATACCACTGTTCTTATGTATCATCATTGTTTAAAAATTATATATCCCTGTGAAGGTTAACAGAACATGCCTGCAAAAGCATTTTAATGTTCATAATGCCTTATTCTCTGAGGTGGAATTTGCTATGACAGCTCTGGAAGAAAAACTCTGTACAGAATTCAATCCAATTTGTGAAATGTCTACTATGTACGAGGCACTGCTCTAGGTACTACAAATACATAGATGAACAGATAAAAAGTTACTGCCTTCAGTGTGCTATGGGGTAGAATGTGCATGGGAGATATATTCTGGTGTCGTGGAAGTCAATCAATTAATATGCATTTATTGAGAGTCTATGCTATACCAGGCACTGTGCTGGAGAGAAAATCCAGAGCATGGTGTTCTATGTAAGGAGAGGAGAACTAACTAGTGCAATGTAAGCTTCTAGGCATCAACCTAAGGGAAGCATTGGTTCCTGTGGACATAGGACTTTCCAGAGCAGAAGAAAAGACCAGGAACACATATTTCCAGAGACACCAATGACACTTGGTCTACTACACAATTTTGCTCTTGGATAGTCCTGTGTTCGTATGGTCAAGCAAAACTTAACTCTTTTTTTGATAGGTACACCTATCAAGTGATTCTTCGTGGATAATAGGTTTATTCTCAACAGGCCTATATTTCATCTTTGCCCAAACTGAAAACACATCTAAACAAGGAAAAGAAAAAAGCTCAGAGTCAGCTAGGTGGTGCAGTGGATAGAATATTGGGTCTGGTGTCAGGATGACTTGAGTTTAATCCAGTCCCAGACACTCACTAGCTGTGTGACCTTGAGAAAGTCTCTTAATCTTGGTCTCAGTTTCCTCAACTGTAAAATAGGGATAAGAATGGTACTTATCTCCCAGAGTTATGTAGATAAAAATCAAATAATATTCATATGGCACCTGGAATATAATAGGTGTTTAATATATGATTATCACTTTCCCTATTGCAAATATTTTAAAATAATTAGTACTAAATGCTAATACTAACATTGATGTCCTTTTATTTTTTTTTTTGAGGGTGAAAGGCAGGGCAATTGGGGTTAAGTGACTTGCCCAAGGTCACACAGCTAGTAAGTGTGTCAAGTGTCTGAGGCCAGATTTGGACTCAAGTCCTCCTTACGCCAGGGCTGGGGCTCTATTCACTGCACCACCTAGCTGCCCCAATGTTCTTTTATTTAAAAAAAATAATTTGGAAATTTGAGATTGTCATGCTTGAAATGATTTTGGAAGTCAACCAAAAAACTTCCAATTTTTTTTTTTAAGAAATGTCTCCTTACCTTAAGATGAGAAGATAGAGTACCTTTTTACAGTGGAAAGAATGCTGGCTCTGGAATGAGGGGACCCGAGTTCAAATCCTACCTACAACGATTACTAATCGCATGATCTTTGCCGTTGACTAAATCTCACTGGACCTCAATTTCCTCCTCTGTCAAATGTAGGGGTTGGCCTAGATAACTTCTGAGGTCTCTTCCAGTTCTAGATCTCTGATACTATGAATCTGTCATCCTAAAATACAGGTTAATTTCATAAACCATAGCATCCTAGAAAGTGACCTAAGCAAGGGTGCTGAGGCCCAGGAGGCGTGGGACTTGTGCAGATTCACAGATCTACACTGATGGCAGGATTGATGCTAGAGCCCAAGTAACCAGCACAGAATACCTTCAGTGCACTTTCTCTGCTATAATATAACAACAGTACTTTGACCACTGTAGTATTACTAGATTTCCTAAAGAAAGAGGAGGATCTAAATCTTTTTAAAGTGACAAGAAATGACCCCTTGTGTATCACTTCCTAAAATGAAACAACTTTGCACCTCTTCAATCCTCTATGGTCCACAAGAATTATTATATTTTTGTTGAATTTGTATAGAATTACATTTAAAATCCTTTAGGATTCTAAGTTCAACTTTGAATGGATATGTGTGTGTGTATACATGTGTGCATGTGATGTATTTCTTAAGATCCTAAAAAAGAAAATTAAAAGGCTGCAAAAGAAAGCCTCTCTCCACTCTTTGAGCAACACTCCCCTCTATTGTAAACATTTAAAACCTCACCCCAAGTGGCCATCTTTTTAAAAAAAACTTTTGTATCTTAATCCAGCATGTGAGGCAGTATTCCACACTGTGAGCAGAACTCTGATCAGACAAACAAGAGAACCTCTTGCTGAGAATGTTACCCTCAAGAAATACATGTGAGCCAAATTCTTGGCCCACAGTCCCACCCATCTGTTGGAATGGCATTTTGCCCTCTCACAGGTTGGTCAGACCCCAGGGCAGAACTGCCAAATGAACAGTGTTTAGAGGAGCAGGTTCCATAACAAGGCAAATATGATTTCTGCCATTTATTCTCATAATCCCTCTGTTTTGGTAAAGCATCAGGATGTTCACTTCACTGGGTGGTCCATTTTTAAGTTCTTACACATCTAAGAGGGCCTTCTTCTTAAAAGGCCATTTTTGAATGGTACAAGTAATCACGAATGAAGAATCCACTTAACTACGGAACCACAAATCTCAAATTTCCAGTTACCAAGCCCTAGAAAATAAACACTTTGTGAATGCACCTGTCTCTTTTAATATGAAGAGAACAATATAATTTACATTCTAGGAATTTAGCCCATTGATCCAGTGAGAGAAATGGGATTGCTGCTAAGGAGAACAAAAATAATATATACAAGGCAGGGAATATGTTTTTAAATGATATGATACCTCACTTCAAGCACATCTTGGGGAAAAATGGATAAAACTAATGAATACAATCTAGGATATCATTAATATCTCTAAGTGGGTCAGGATTCTTAGCCACTTTTTTGTTTCCAAGAAATCCATGGTTTTAGGGCTGACTTTAAGAGCTTCTCCTCTAAATTACAAAGTCGAGCTAGTTAGATTCAGAAATTTTGGTCAGTTTGGTGGCCTGTTATGAAATTAAGGAAATGGAATGGAAAATTGCTGATTACTGGGCACAGGGTCAGAAGACTGGGGATCCAGTGACATTTGATCCTGGACAAGTCACAACAATCTATATTGGTAGAGGAATTTCTTCACTGGCATTTCCTCATACCAGTCAAACCACAAGTTAGTCCAATTATATTTTCACTTTCCAAAGGTCAGATCTCAAATTATATGCCCAGTCTTCTTTGCTTCTCCTTTTCCTGCTCCTCTTTCTTCCTCTCTTCATTTTCCTCCTCTTCCTCTTTCTTCATCTCTGGCTATTTCCTTTTTTTTTTTTAAGGAAAATGCAGATGGGAACATGAAGAAATTAGTACTTTGCGGAGGGAAGATGAACCATTAATTTCCTTTCTATCTATCTGAGATTCTGTCCCAAAATCTCCAAAATTCACATCACTTTGAGTTTTCTATAAAATGATCACACAGATGAAAGGAAATTGAAATCCATGGGCACCAGGAAGTATATGTTCACAAACAGTTGCTTTCTTAAAGGATCCTCATTGCTCCTTTATTTTGATACTTTTAGGAGGTCTTGGAAAGCCAGGTTGAGTTAGAACTAAATTGTGATCTGGACATTGTGGTAATCTGTTATCTATGTAAATAACACATACAAACACACAAACGGTACGAAATTTCATCTCTGTGGAAAACTCCCTGCAATAACATATCACATTCCACATCTGTAATTGAGTAGGTAAGTGTTAAGGAGTTTCATGAGGCTTAAAGAGGTAAGTAACTTGCCTAGAACCACACAGGCAGTGTCATGGTAGTATCTAAATCTTGGTCTTTTGGTCCCCCAAGTCTAGAAATTGAGCTGTTTCCCCCTACTATCTGTCTCCCTCCTATACATATTCTTTGTCAGCATGCTTGATGCTTTCTTTCCAAACTTTAGTAAAGTCAATTATTGAGAGACACAGATTTGAGAGCTTCTAAAAGAAAAAAAATCAACCAAAAATAGACGTGTTCAATGTGATGAATTTAATTAGAACCAAAACATTTCCAGTCCTGGACAAGTGAATACTTTTGTCTTTATATTTGTGATTCTTTAATGTGAACAGATCTAATCATGTAAACAATAATCCTTTATTTTGTTAAAGAATACTGTTCTGCCTTGACAGATGCATGAGAATTCTATGATTCTAAGGCTCTGTCTGTTACCAAATGGAGCAATCTCACAAGAATACAGGGCCGGGTTCATTTCACTTCACCATGTGATAGTTGTGCCTCACAGACCTACCCAATGCTGGTGTAGTGTTTGCTCTCTAACCACCTGATAATTGCTGTCTGTTTAATGGAGGTGATTCATCCACCCAGCTCTCCTGGCTGGTGCTTTAATTAGACAATTCCATGCTGTTGTGTTGAGTTTCTTCTTAGGCCCATTCTATACTACAATTTAAGTGGTGCTAGCAATAAACATGTTTAAATAGAGTTGCTGCTCTCAGGTTCACTGAGCGTGGACAAGTTTTATTTTTCTTAAGACAGGAAATGGTGTTAAATTGGTTTATTTATATGTGGTTGTGGCTAGCATGGAATATGTTCCTTAGACCAAGTCCCCAGTAGGGGTAGCAGGCAGCATCAAGGATTCTTCTGCTAAAATGAAGAGTGAAATCATATCACCATGTATGCATTTTGTTATAAAACTCAGATGTATATGTTATGATAGCATGAAAGAAAATAATTACCATTGCAATTTAGAATGTTCAACTTTTCTGTCTGTGGTAAAAAGAAACTTGTAAAGTCTTAATGGGAGAGAATGGAGTAAAGGGTCATGGAGAGAGCTTTAGAGTTGGAGTCAGGAAGACCTGAGTTTATATCCTGCCTCTGACAGCTGCTTGTTGTATGACCATCAACACATCACAGACTTTTTGCACCTCAGCTTCCTCATCTTTAAAATGGGGATAACATCTACAATTTCTGGCCCACAGGATTGTTCTGAATCTCATATAAGATAATGCATGAATAAATCTTTGCAATCTTAAAGGACTACATAAATACCTAATATTTTAAAACTGCCAATTTTCCTGTTGAATAATGTGCAGCGGAACCCTATTTGTCTATAAATATTCAAGAGGTGAGATTTGTAGAATTGTAGGACGCTAGATTCAGGATGGATGATAGAGATCTCTTTGTCCACACTTATTTTAAAAGGACCAAAGAATGATTAGAAATTTAAAGGAAGGGAGGAAGGAAGGAAGGAAGGAAGGAAGGAAGGAAGGAAGGAAGGAAGGAAGGATGGAAGGAAGGAAGGAAAGAAGGAAGGAAGGGAGGAAGGAAGGATGGAAGGAAGGAAGGAAAGAAGGAAGGAAGGGAGGAAGGAAGGAAGGAAGGGAGGAAGGAAGGGAGGAAGGAAGGAAAGAAAGAAGGAAGGGAGGAAGGAGGAAGGAAGGAAAGAAGGAAGGAAGGAAGGGAGGAAGGAAGAAAGGAAGGAAGGATGGAAAAACTTGCACATGTTTTCATGGTTTAGTTAGTGGTGAAGTGGTACTGAAACTCGTGTCCAATCATATCTTAACTACCCCCTTCACCTCATTTGATAAATGCTAGTCTTTAGGCAGAATTCAAGAGCTCAATGCTAAGAATATAAATATTTTTATACTTAATGGAGAGATATTATAAAATCCTATGAGGGTTTAATTAGCTAGCTTTCTCAGAGGGCTACCTGTTAATATTGACGATACTTATATTAATGAGTATGTTTGTGGAGATGGAGTAATAAATGATAGATTTAGAATTATAAGGGATATCAGAGGGCACATAGCCCAAACCTTTTATTTTCCAGACAAAGAAATTTGAGGTTCAGAGAAGTTGGGATCAGACCAATTTCACCATGATAATACATAGTATAGGCAGCTAGGTTGGCACAGGGGAGTGCTGACCCTAGAGTCAAGAAGACTGGAGTTCAGATCCAACCTCAGCCACTTACTATGTGTGACCCTGGGCAAGTTGTTTAACCGCTGTTTGCCTCAGTTTCCCCATTTGTAAAGTGGAGACAATAACAGCACCTACCTCCCAGGGTGATTGCATGGATCATAGGAGAGAAGAATTATTAAGTGCCTAGCACATAGTAAATACTGTGTCAATGTTAGTTATTATTATTATTATTACTATTATTATTATTATTATTATATCCAGAATTTGAACCCCTTTCCTCTGATTCCAAATCCAGTACTCGTCCCTTTGTACCATCACGCCTCTCTTCCTTTTACTCAGATTGCGTGTATTTGTAGGATCAGAGATTTAGAACCAAAAATGAGCTTAGTGACTTTTTCATCTGAAACCTTCATTTTACATACAAGAAAACTGAGGCACAGGAAAGTTAAATAACTTGCCTGAGCTCCCAAAGACAGTAAATGGCATAAGCAAGATTGACTTCAAAATCTGTTCTCTATCCATTGCATCTGGCTCCTTCTCCTCTTACTACACAGATAAGAAAAATAGTGAACATTCACTACTGTGCTGTATTACATTCACTCAAAAATCCCATTAAGGTACTGCTATTTTCCTGTAACAGTGAATCCTGGTTTTCTTCCTTGCCTTGGAATTTATCTTCTCTATGCAGGATGAGACAAAGTCTTATAGCAGCATATAAAGGCTCATTTAGATACTAAAATCAAATGCTATACCAAATAGGCCAGCTTGTAATGTGTTTGCAAACACCCCCTAAAATGTCATTACAATGTAGAAGGATTAAAAACATCAAATCATGTGGTGACCTTTCAGCAGTGGAAGAAAATTTTAACCCTGAAGCAAAATTTACCATTGAGAGTTCACTGTCTCTTAATTTAGTGTACTCTTTACCCTCCTGCAAAATGCGGACTTATATTTTCTCTAATTTTTGTGACTGCCAAATTAATTATGGTAGAGTAATTTAAAATTGCATATTCCGAATCCAAATTATGTTGGTTAAATTTTGAATCTCTGCTAGTACTTCTTCATTACACACTGAGCTATCTAAGGCTCAGCATGCCTGACTCCAATAATATGGCAGGGGTTTGTGCTCAATGAGCCTCTAGCTGAGGAGGATGTCATAGCAAATGGATGAGTAAAGTGATATTTAAAATATATTAACCGCAGATAACCCTATGTTTTTTGTGGACTCACGAGGTGATAAGCAACTTTCAGAAATGAGCAGCTAACCAAGTTTGCTGTGTTCCTGTACAGAGAAAGTATTTATTTGGCTTTTTTTTATCCTTTCGAATTTTTGTGCAGATTATCTGAGATACAGGAAGGTTGCAGGAGTGGAAACAAATTCAAATTTCAAAAAAGGAAAAAGAGCCAGGACAAGGAGAGCTCCCCAAACAATGCCTCTTCTTGTGACAGCAACTCTCTCTTAACAGCCTCAAGTGTTTAACATATTGAAACAGTTCATCTTCCTTCAATGAACTTTAATAACTCTGCCAGGTAAGAAGCTATGCTCAATACTTCTTCATGTTGTCTTTTCCCCTCAACATATCTATACTGATCTCCTCATCTGGTCAACTTTACAGCTTCGGTGTTTGGAGACCAGTGAGCACAGTTATTACCATCATCAATAACCTGTCCCACTTTCTCCTCTTCATTTCTCATGCCTTCTCTTTCCCCTTCAAAATCTAATAAGGGGCCTGGGCCACGATCGCTGATCAATACGAGGGGGCACCTGTTCACTTTACTCAACACTCTTCGCTAAAATAACATGACAGGGGGGACAAATATGATTTTGGTGACTTCTTGTCGAGCAACAAAAAGCCTATCTCGAAAGTTTCCCTTTGGGGCACGTGTACTCTAGATAACCAATTTTTACACTGAAGACTAATCTCCCTCTTTTGCTCACTAGCTATGATAATTTTTCTTTTTTAAAGATACAAACTTTATTTGCTCTCCTAACGACAAAGAATTTAGAGGGTTTTTTTTTTCTATATTCATGGCTCTAAATATGAATAAATTAACCTTAAAAAGTTAACAACAGTTTTCTATTATACTTAAAAATCCTATCTGGAAAGCATACATATTTTTTTAACAAAACATCATTTTATTTTCCTCCTATGTACTAGTATTGAAAGTCTGAACAATAATTTTTATTAGAATAAATGTGCTATAAATCTGGTGATCATTGAACTATTTGTAAAGTACTATAGTGACACACACATTTGTACATGCAAACCCACACATACAGCAATTTTCAATGACCATTAACTAAAGTAAGAGGTTCTCATTAGTATGTTAATAAATATTAACTTTCTTATGTTTATAAGAAAAATACAACAAATTTCTAACCACTGCTACAGACTTAAAATAAATATTTCATTTTCAGAGGAAATATTAAAAAAAGTATAATGAGCAAAAATACAATGACCCCAATTTTTAGTAGTATATTTAAGTTAATGATAAAACATGATGATTAAATTGATGTTAAATTACAATCACTTTCTTTGAAGGGATGGGAAAATATGCAATGAGAAGTTTAGGAAGGTGTTCAAGTTAGGTATCTTAAACAGCTCTCTATTTTTAAGTCTTTAGAAATATGATTTAAGATGTCTCTGTCTAAAAATGAATTATTGTGTATACACATTTGCATATATCCTTGTAATTTTGCTAATATTCCATCATTCATGTTTCAGTTTAATTTTTTATCACTATCAAATAGAAAGAGGGGGAACCCAATTATATAGTGGGTGAATAGCAAAAACTCCCTCTTATAACTTTTCAAATGATATGAATCCACAGGAGTCTTAGTTTTTATTTTTTTCCACCAAATATTGCCTATTTAAAAATAAACCTTGCAACAAGGCAGAAAGCCAGTGTTGCTCAAACAAGGTATTTTATTTTTATTGAGCAAGGTATTGCACTGAGATCCACAGTTTCCTCATTATGCCTTCGGTGCTTAAGAAAAGGTTAAATTTTGTCTTTTGATTTTTTTGTTGTAAAGAACGTTTTTGTCTTGTTCTGACTCCAGCTGGCCCTGACCCTTGTCTGATCTGCACATATTGTGAAAGGAAGCACAGTAATAAGAGGGATAGAAAATGCAGGCAACTCATAAGCTAGAAAACACTAAATGATTGAAAAGCAGAGGCATTATCATCATAGTGCATACTTCTTCAGCAATTTGTTAGTTTTAACCAACTGGGCAATAATTAAAAATAAATTTCTGAGAAAATAAGGAATGTTTTAAATTTTAATTCAGGTAATAGAATTATCAGTTCTATAGGTTCCAACCAATTGGAACAGAATGCTAATCAGCATATTTAAGTCTACCGCACTACTTCAATTAAAAACACTAATTCATCACAGTACTGTTAACACATTGAAAAAAAATCACTGTCCTTAAGTCTTATTACCCATGTTCTTCATTCTGCAGATCATAGAAATGAAGATTTCGTCATGAGACAAACATATAGTTTTGCTTTGTTATTAAGAAAAAAAGATTAATATTGGGGTTTTCATCTGTACCCTTCATGGTCCGAAAAGTACGGAGTAATAATAAAAATGTCCTAGTTTTAAAAATAACAGCCACTTCCTGAATTTATGAATTTTGATCCTTGATTTAGTGTCCCTGTGTAGAGTTCAAAAGGTTGGACATACAGTGTAGATGCTTCCAGAATAAAGCACAGGACTCACATCCTTTGTCTGAGTTACATGGACGTCTTCATAAAATTGAGGGTGGGGTGGGCAGAGGACAAGTATTTTTTTTTTAGCTAAGAAACATTTATGAATGATCTAAATATTCTACAGAGAATATTCTGGTAGGGTTCACATGTAATATCTTCTTTTACTTTGTTTCCCTGGTAATTTTGTGTTCTTATTTTTTGTGCAATCATAATATTTTCTAATACAGTATGATAGGTCCACCATTATCAACAAATATATTGAGAGTACAATACATGTTTGCAGTTAAGTTTCTATGCAGACAAGTGAACAGAAAGCTCCAAACTATGAAGAGCATTACAAATGATCATATGAACACTTCTGTTCACCATTTGATTTTAACATAGCAGCACCAGGCTTTTATGACACAATTGTCCTGTTCCAATAGACCTTTCACTGGACCACATTTGAAAAGATTATAAATAGCTTTTTAAACTACTCTGTAGGTCAGATTGGGGTCAGGCCCCTCCAACGGTTTTGGATGTGACAGTGAAGCCACAGATATTCAGAGTTTGTGTTTATGAGGAAAAACATTCTGTGGAAAGAATTACCTACGTACCTCAGTACAATAGGAATAGTTTGGGACTCTCCAAGAAAATGTGCATAACTAAATCAATGGCAAAACAGCCTACTCTATTTCATGTGTTATCTGAAAACAATTTTGTTCTGATAACTTCATTAGAGGCTATCTGAGTCCTTAATATACATGTGATCATTTATGCAGACCAGTCTCCCAGTGAAGGGCTGAGTTAAACTGTGTGAATGGAAAGGTCTGAATTAGAATGTTAAACTTTGTCTCAAGTACATGGAAGAAAACTAAACTGATAACAAGAAAATGTTTGTATATGCATATATTATGACTACACAAGGTTCTATTTCAATCTCATTCTATAGCTTTATTTATTTTGAGAGTACCTGTTTAGCTTTTTTTCCCCTAAACCTAGGACCAGAGTTTGCAACATAAAAAGAGGGATACATAAATTTATCTAATAAAATTTTATAATAATTTATTTTTCTGAAATAGTGCTGTATGCAACACAGTACAAAAGGCAGGTTATACATTGTTTTTCAACTTCTGCAGCATATTCATCCCATGTAGTTTAAATGAAATGGTAGGGAAATAAAAATAAAAAGAGGTGGTAACTTTACCCAAGCACACTTCACACAATCACAAGAATAAACACCTTAAAAATTCCATATTCAACCTTCAAAGCAATTGTGTTCTCTCATCCTAAGAAGCTTTTATGTAGGAATAGAATAAAGTTACTACTAAGGGCCAATATTTGAGATTTATTTAAGCTGCCTCTGTTCTAAAAGGCCATTAGTATTTCCCACGATTAAATTTATAGAACAAGTTTTGGCAAGTGATTAACTAGTTTGATCACATTAGAATGAGCATTGTGTCAAAAAGAAAGAAATTGAGAAAGGAAGTGCTTTTTCTAGAGTGAATGCTATTCTCTTTCTGCATTCTAAGATATAGTTTGTACAATTCTATATTTATCCATAAGGTGTTTCAAATAAACTGTAAAGAATTTCAACTATGCTAAATTTGGTTTTAATCTTATCTCAATCCTCAAAGCTTGAATTATTCAATAACCAAAATAATGCTACATAGAGATAGTTTTATTCTGTTTATCCAATGTTTTGGTCAGACCCTTTCCCTTCTTTCTCCCCACTAGCCCCTTTGGTTCTGGCAATCATTTTCCTTTCTTTTGCAACTCCCTGATAATTCTTATTGACTGCAGTGACACCTACTGATGGCAGAATTATTCTTTTGTAGGTGAACACAACCCACCTGACTTTTGGCATACTGTGAAATTTTAGTTAGGGAAGGTTCCCAGTGAAACCTTTTTCCTAAGATGCAGTAAGCAATAACTAAGTAAGGTATTTAACTACAAATCTGGGGATAAAAAGCTTACAAATTATATTGATGTCTTTCCAATTATTTGAGCTCAGGGCTATATGAGCATCTAAAAATTCACATAAATGTCTACCTCCACCTGAAGAATTCACTTCAGCATCTTAGACAGAAGCTGGTGATTACTTTCTCTAGCCTTCCTTGGCAATCAGAGCTTTACTTCTTGTAAGTATCACTAGTAAAAGAGGTGGTGATGTAAACTACTACCTGATTAACAAAATAATTATTCCAAGTGACACCACATTCTGCATAGAGTTAAGTAGTTTTTACAAAATAATGTTAATTTCCCACTCTTAGAACATCTGTGGCCCATTCACAAAACTGCTGAACAAAGACAATATTATTTTGAGTCACAGTCTCTGCTACCTTCCTGACTTTGGGAAAATGATGGCAAATGCCTAAATTTAAGACAGTGACTCCCAAGGCACTCATTCTCTCTCTATTCTGGCCAATAAGCAAAAATGTGCCTTAAGTCAGTTTTTCTTCTTCACTGCTCCATACCATAAGAATACAGCTTACTTTTTATTTCGTTTTGTTTTCTAGGTTATCAAGAATCTCTCTCAGTCTCTCTCTCTCTCTCTCTCTCTCTCTCTCTCTCTCTCTCTCTCTCTCTCTCTCCCTCTCTCTCTCTCTCTCTCTCTCTCTCTCACACACACACACACACACACACACACACAGCCCATTTCTCCCTCAAATGCTTAACTTGCTATCGTGAATGAGGTTGCTTAGTCATATATTTTTCCACTCTGATTTTAATGCCATTACCTGTTGACCAAATAACTAGGTATTTGACCAATGCCTTTTGCCATTAAGAAACCAACCTGCTCAGAATAGAGTTGATTTCATTTCCATTCTGGTAATGAACTAAGTGTTTAAGAAATCTAATTCTAAAGACTTGCAATAAGAACCTGGCTATTTTCAATCCCAACCTAATTTTCCAATAGATGCTTGGTAAATACAGATAGTTACATATATATGTATATATATATATATATATATATATATATATATATATATATATATATATATATATATATATATGTTTAATTTATATAACAAATCCTATGCATATATCATTCTAGTCCATATAAAACAGAAGCTCTAAACGTAATTTAAGTAAGCTATACAAACTTAGTCCCCTCCCCCCCCCAACACAATGGCAGCATGAGGGAACTCATCTCTGCCATCTCTCAAATGATATGACTTAGCTTTGAATGGATATTCTTAAAATCTGGCAACAGAAAGCAAGTGCAATGCACCCATTAATTGAAGCTCCAAAGTTAAGAACAAAAAAATAAAAAGTTGTGCTCCGAGAATCCAATTACTGTGTTTGTTACTCACTAGTGCCACCACATGGAGTAATATTTAAATATAATTCAAGTGTTTCCGATTCAAGAAGCTCTCTGTAAATAATACTTTGCATACTTCAATAAGACAGCAAAGGGAGATATCTAATCTCTCTACTGTGAGAAGTTCAGACTGTTTCCTTGTGAAAATGGAGATGTCCCATTTCTAAGAGCATGAATGCACTGTAGTAAAAGCACAACAGTCAAACTGCTTTATTCCATCAATAAAAAAAAAACACAACAAAAAACAGCCATTTGGTAAAAGGATGCATTACACATTTTCTATTTAAATCAGTTTATAAGAAGCAGATGTTAAGTTTTCTTTGGTAAGAAAAAAAGGGGGTTATAAATGAATTAAAGTGATTTCTCTGGAAGTTTCCTGCTCTTCTTGATTCCTGAATGCATTTGAATTTCTTAAAAAGGAAAATAATTGTGTAAGCCTTTTTTTCATTAAAACAAACTTTTTAAGGAGTCTAATTTTAAAAATATTAGATAGTCACTCTGGAAAAGAATCTATATGAGGTATGAATTCTGGAAACACAAATGCAACTGTTTCCTACACCTTATGAAATGTACAGTCAACTTTTTGAATTGAAACCCTTATGCATGAAATGCTCAGCAGAAAGATTCAGTGCTACCCTCTTCCCAAAGCTACTGTGATTTTCATTTTCCTGATCTCAGTCCATTGGCTATGAAGAATGTATTATAGTATATATATATATGCAAGTTTGGAAGAATTTTGTCTTCCAAGGAGGTTGATATAGGTTGTGGTGACATTTAAACAATATGTAAACTCCTTCCAGAAAGCTATCATGTTTCTAAAAATCCCTCCTCCTTCCTCTCTAATTCTGCACCCTGACTCTGCTCACTACATTTAAGGTATTTTCCGTTGTAATTGTCTTTAGAAGAGCTTTAATTAAATGCTCAAGCTAGATAGTCTCACTGGAGTCTTTCATACTCAAACATTTTTTAAAGAGCAGGGCTTAAGAGTTAGAGCTCAGACTCAGTGTCGGAATGCTGTCTCTCAAATGGCTCCATTGAACTCATCCTTAACGATCTACTCTCAGTTACCTAACTTCAACACTATTTTTTCCTGAGACTGCATTAATGAATCCAATAAATAAAGCATTGTATCACCCATCCAGGATAGACATTAATTTTAGAACAAAACATTAATCAATTTAAATTTATGTACTAATGCAGACACAATCAATTTGAACTTCTTATGACAATTAACAAAGCTTTTGCTACATCCCTAAAACACACTGACCCATCAATTATGGTTTGCATCAAGCTAATGCTAATGGCACCTCCTTCTTCCTTAGGCTGTCAGTAGCCCACCTGATTGGTCAATTTGAATGCAGCAGATCAATTAATATAAATTATACATGCGTGGAAAGATGGGTTAATATCATAAGTTCATTTAATTAATTGTGTTTGATTAAATGAGGTACTTTCATTAGCCCACTTAGCCATGAACCATATATACATCATCATAATCCTTTTACAAGCTCAGCCGCCCAGACACAGGCCTGACATTGGGAGCATATTCAAATTACCAGCCGCAGCCATGCAAACCTCCCTGCATAATTAACAACTAAACGAGCTGCAGTCACTTAAGCTGAAAAGAAAACTGTTCACATCAACCTCTCTGATACTGTTTAAATTGAAGATGTCATGGGTAAAACAAAGGTGAACAGACAATGGTAATTAAAAATTAAAAAAGGACAAGGGGGATTTGCTACTAATGGAAGCAAAGTGAAAAGAGGGCTAAGGGTCTGGTTCTTTAAAAGAAAAAAAGTTATGTGGATTTTAGGTAATTCTCAAACTGACCCTTTCAGGACTGAGATGGGTTGGGTATTGAATACTTGATTAAAAAGGGGGAAGGATAACTCATGTGGGTATCTAAATGTGGAAGAGATTATAAGCAAACAGACATCAAGAGTAAATGAAATTGTAACATGACCACTTACAAAATAGCACACCTAACACTTTGCCTATCCTCTATAAAGAAAGTAAGTTATTTCTATGGGGAACCTGGTGTCCTATCCAATTCACTGCTGTCTAAAGACCTGCCATGTTTTTAGCCTTATGTACCAACATCAGGTGTCAAACAGTGTTCTGGAAAGGAGCTGGCCTCCTCCTCCATCGCTCATCTAGCTCCTCTGAATGGTATTCATTAAATGGATTTTCCTCCAAATGACATGACAGAACCTTGACATAAAATATATGGATGCCTGATGGAAGTTATTCATTCCTTACTGGTTCAATGCACATCCTTCCAGGGATGGTTTTAATTCACACTAGTTCCCGAAGTATAACAAACAACACAGCTACATCTCAGAGACAGACCTGAATGTGTACAAAACACCAAAAAGAAGTTGCAGCATTTGAAAGGGCTACATCAGAGTCACTTATGTTGTGTCTATACAAACAAAGTGAAGAGGACTTCCTGGGAAATTTTTCACAGAATTCAACATGCGGCAAAAATATTTCCCCTTGAAATTAAGATCAAAGAGACTTGATTTTAATTGTGCAATAATTGCCTCAAATCATCACTTCACTAAAGTACATAGACAAAGACTTATTCTCAAGATAAAAAGCAAGCTGAGAAATATACTATAAGTTTTATCAACTCGGATAAGTAAGAAATATAAGTAATTATTAGTGGCATATTATAGGAAAATAATGGTGCATCATAGGAAACTATAAAAGTTTAAAATAAAGATTTATAAAGATCCATAAAGTAAAAGTACAAACACTATTATTTCATTAGTGCAAGGAGCTAGAGGGGCTCACTGATGCAAAATGGCAACATATCAATAAATTATAGTCTTAGGAGAACAATCTAGAGGGATTGGGAAGTTAATTGAGTGGCTGATAGATATATAGAACCTGAACTCAGGTCTTTCTGGATCCAATTAGAAGTTTGCAACCTGGATTGTCAGGTAACTCTCAGTTACCTAACTTCAACACTATTTTTTTCCTGAGACTGCATTTATGTAGTCTAGAAAGACTAGAAAGAAAATTCCTATTCAGTTTCCAGCAACAATTATTGAAGGGATGTTCTGTTACTGTGAAGGAAAATGTTACTTTGATACTTCAGAGATAAGAGATTTTGTTGTTTTGAATAATCATCACAATGTCACATCACAACAAAATCATCACAATAATAATCCTCACATGTCTCCTCAAACTCCTCTAAGCCAGTCCTTACATGAAAGACATATACTCGATTACTCAGCCTGTACTAGAACCTTCTTCTGATCTGTAGGACTTTCCTCAGCCTTTGTTCCATTGCCTTCTACAATCTGAGGCAATCTTTCTGTCAGAATGAGTCACAAGGCAAGGATAATATTGGAGAATAAAGGATATAAATGAAAATATTCAGAAAAGTGTTTTGTAAATGCCTGATTCCACAGAAGAAAAAAAAGTCTTTGCTGCAGCATGAAGAGCAAGAAAAGTTATATTTGAAAAGAGTTATTCTCTAGTTACTTCTTGTTATTCTGATTAATAATAGATTGGGATAATAATTATTTTTATTCATGAACTTAATTTTTCAAAAAAATTTTTTTGAGATAGAACTTAGATATTCTCAATTGCAGGCATCATTTTTGTCTTAGTAGAATTAAAAATCCTTTCTTTTCAATAAAATGGTGCTCATATACATTTAGCTCTATATGAAGGGGAAAATATATTTTAAAAGATAGTCTTATAGAGTGGCAAACTGTGGAGATGATGCACAGAAAGGCTGGCAGAGAAAGGAAGGCAAGGCAAGAAAGAGAAAAAATAAATGAAGCAGAGGGAAAAGAGAGGAAAGAGGGAAAATAAGGGAAGAGGAGGAGAGAAGGAGGGAAGGAAAGGAACCATAGAAAAGAGAAATTGATGGAAAGACTAAGAATATTTTAACATGCTCAAAGTATTACTCTTGTACTTCGGCATGGAGAGGATTTCAATCTAGAATCTCTTGACTTCTGCTAGATCTGACCAAGTCAGAAAGGCTTTGGGTATGTCATTTTAATTTAAAAATTTAAGCTTAAATTTTAATTCTTGGTTGGAACTGGTTTTCTACTGAAGTATTTTAATGACAATTTAGTGTACCTGTTGTCTGAGAACCAGCCTTATGAAGTTCAGAGACTCATCAACGTAGTGTTGAATTTTTTGGTCAGACTAGTTCTCAAAGACCATCTACTAATACTAAAGAGGCTGCAATCTGTGTCAGTTGAAGAAGTACCCAGACGCTGATGAAAGCCTAGATAATTTTACATAGATTGACATGAATAAGGTCATAAGAAAAATAAGGATGTAGGTTTCTAGTCAAGCCCATGCTGAAGCAGACCTTAAAGCCATGGAATAAGACATTTCTGTTCATTTTTGTAAAAACAATTATGATTTTTCATAGAATTAAAATAACACAAAGGGGTCATATTTCTTCTAATCCAGGGAATAATATGAACTGAGTATATAATTTTCCTAGTCTTTCTTTTGCCTCTCATATTCATTCGAAAGAGTATAATACACAACTATAGCATTTATATTTACAAAACCATAATTTGTGTGCTGTGAGAATGCTAGTGCATAATTTTTTTTTCTACATCTTTAAAAAGATAATTTCAAACAGCCCTGCAAATAGCTACTTTCCTGCTTATGTAGGATGAGAAATGATTTAGGAGTTTGGAAATTTGAAAAACGATGACTTCATTGATTTTGCTATCTGTCTACCTCCTGTGGTGAAGAAAGACTAGTAAAACATTTTTGTAGGCCGAACAGTTTTGCTCATCTTTGAAACAAAATGTATCGATATTATTGCACCTGAGGTGTCTTCTCAAGCAATAATAAGTGCAGGTTTCCCACTCAGCAGGGGGAAATGGAGACAGCTGCAGCAAAATAAACAGTATATGAATACTAAATAAAATTGCTGAATTAAGTTGTTGGATTACAGTTCTTTAAAGGAGCATGGCAGTGATCTTCTAGAGGAAACTTTTACCCTAGAGAATTTCTGTGTACAGTAGATCACTTTTATAAATGTGGATATATGGATGTGTGTATAGATAAGTGTTTATATATTTACATAAACACATATGTAAAGCTTTGTATTTAAATGGCAGACACAAAATATTTTCTAATTGAGAAAGAAAGTGATGTTGGTGACTTAAGGTACATTTTCATGTCAAAACATTTTCACTATAAAATGTTTTCACTGAAAATTAAACATCATTATATTCATGTTAAGATAAACCAAGCAGATGTGACCAACAACCCAAGGTCCTATATTTGCTCCTTGATTGAATAATGGTTGGAATTAAATGATAAGTATGGTAAGTATTTAAACTGGAAATTGACAAATATGGATCATAAAATACATGTATCTGCTCAAGTCAAAACTAATTTTAAATCTTGTTAGCAACAAAGATATATTTTCTATATTGTTATATTCTAGTTTAAAACATCAATAGTAAAAAATTATTAGTCTATTCACTATGTATATGTGTATGACATCTCAATCTATAAGCAAACCTTCTTTGCTATAAATGAGATTTAACATTGTTAGCATTCTCAGGACAAAATTGAGATTAGCCAGTTTTAAGATTAGTAGCCTAATGTTGATATCCAGAATGTCAACATCACATGAAGGATTTGTAATATCATTAGCACAGTGAATGTCTGATACAGGAGTTTCAACTAACAAAGCAGACTGTCAACAATATACGTCTTATCTCCAAAGTCTTAGGGAGTTTCTTGAGGCACATTGAAGTTAAATGAGTTTACCAGGATCACACACCTAGTGTCAGAGATGGGATTGGCATACAAGCCTTTTTGACTCAAAGTCACATATCCTATCCACTCTTGCTACACTGTCGCAACATATGAGAATTAATTATATCATAAATGAAGGATTGTTTCATCACCACATCTAGCATTGCCTACTCATCTAATTTATGTAGGTACATGAGCACAAAAACACACCATAAGGTCCTAGTACAAAACACTCCTACCTGGCCATAACTCCTTTATGTGTGTTGTCTTCCTCATCAGAATGTCAATTTCTTGAGAGCAGAAACTCGCTCTCTATATTTGTATCTCCAGCATTTAACATAGAGTTTGGTGCCTAGTAAACCGTTAATGAGTACCTTTTCATTCATTCATTCAATCATGTACAGTTCAAGAGATATATACTTCCGGAGCTTATGATGGGATTCCCACTGGCCAGCACCATTACATATGTAATTGGTGATTTATTGATTTATATTAAATGTCGAGCTCTGTTCATGCTAGGCACATTTCACTTTTCTTTTTTTCCCATTATTTTCCCTGAGTGTCTTGGCCTTTTATTTTTCCAGATGAATGTTATTATTTTGTCTCTTGGTAGTTCGCTAAACATGGCACTAAATGTATAAATAATTTTATTAATATCACATTTTTATTACACTGGCATGGTCTAACCATGAACAATAAATGCTTGCCTGATTACCTGCATATTTTCACTTCTGTAAAAAGCATTTTATAGTTATATCCATTCAAATCCTGAGTTCGTTGTTTCTTCCTTTGCATGCTTATGGCGATGGGTATAGCTCATACTGTTTTCAACTGATTTTACTCTCACTCTATCACTTCACTAATTGGTATCCCTGCCTCTGACCTTTATTCCTTCTACTATATTGTATACGTTCCTAACAGATTAATCTTCTTAAAATACTAACTAAATCACACACACGCTCCTATTTTAAAATTTTCAACCAACCCTTAAGTCAGGAGGACCTGAGTTCAAATATGGATGTGATGGCCCTCTTTGAGAACCAAGGACAAACCACAACCTGTGAGTAGTCTCAGCTGCCTGGATGGGGACCCAGTTGGCCAGTTCCAGTTGGGCAACTCAGCTCTCCCCTCCCCTCCTTCCCTTACCTGAGGGTGTTCTGCCCAAAGGAAGGTAATTCTGATGGCCAAAAGCTGCCTAGTTAACTTGAGGTTTACTGGCTAGATTGGTTTCTCAAAGACCAAGCCTTAAACCAATTCATTCAGGCTCTCATTGGTTGGCCAACAATTGGTCCCTGCCCAAGCACCACTTAATGGTTATTTTTTGGGCTCTCCCTGCTCTGAGTGAATGTAAATAGTAAATAGTAACTTTGGCCAGCAACCCTGAGGGTCTTCTCCTCCCAGTTTGATTTTTTTTTTTTAATTAAAGGGTTCATCTCTTGCCTCACCTCTTAAAGAGGCCTATTCACTGAATGGGCATTGCCTCACTCAAAGTGAGAACTTGAAAAGATCTTAGTTTAAAAGGGTCAAGGTCTCCCATTGCATCCTGGGCCATCTCCAATCATTTTGAGCTACATCTGGCCACTGGACCCAGATGGTTCTGGAGTGAGGCTGGTGACCTTGCACAGCCCTCCCTCACTCAAATCAAAGTCAATTACAAGTCATGTCATCATCTCCATGATGTCATGGTCCTCTTTGAGAACAAAGGACAAAACACAGACACTAGCTATGTGACCCTGGGGAAGCCACTTAATCTCAATTGCCTCCAATTTTTTTAATGGCTAATTTGATTTTTTTTAAAATAAAAGAAAATCCGATTATGAATATCGAAAATGAAGAGTCAATTGACAACAAATTAAGAAGAAATAAACTCTCAGAAACTGTTTTGTCCAATTATTTGTCCATAGAATTGACAACCTAAATGGAACATAACAATTTCCTTTTTATTAGCAAGAAACAAAAGATTTATTTGAAATGAAGACAAACCTGATTATAAGAATGGAACAATAATTGCAAAAACAGAAAATTCGCAAAATCCAGCAGGAAGCAATAGAAAAAGAAATTTTATTTAAAATAATTACAAAAAGTATAAAATACTTGAGAGTCTGCCTCCCAAAATGTACCAGGAACTATACAAATATAGCCATAAAATTATGATTATGGAAATAAAAATAGATACAAATAATTGGAGAACTATTAGTTGCTTAATCAGTTAAGCAAACACAATAAAAATGATCATAGTATCAAAAATAATTGATTTATTCAATGTCATACCAAGGAAACTGCCAAGGAATTATTTTCTAGAACTAAAATAAATAGTAAAATTCAGCTGGAGGGAACAAAAGGTCAAGAAAGTAAACAGAATAGAGAGGATTCTGAGAAGTTGGAAGTGTAGGTCAGAAAATTCCAAGCTCCCATTATTTTCCTCCACAATAGCACCTTAGGGCAAACAAAGTAGGTGGGGGAGGTAAAAAATAAATAAGAATAGGGACACCACAGGAGTCTTCCTGGGATATTTGGAGAAGATCAGAAGAAAAATCCCAGGACTAGGTTTTCTCTCTGTGAAGAGAAACAGTGCCAGGTTAGAGTCCTAGTTAACAACAGGTAGCAAGCCCTGGGAATAGCTGGGGCATCTGAGAAGATGGAGGGAACCTCTGCTGACAAGAAATGTCAGACCCAACTATGTTGAGGGGGGCAGCAAGGGTGAGAAGGAACCAGCACATCCCCAGTAAAGCAGAAGCAGTGTGGCAGAATGCCCCTAGCTGTGAGCACTTACAGGAGGCTGGAGGTTTGGCTTTGGTTCCAGGCTAGAGGGGAGAACTGAAATCTGGAGCAAGAGGCAACATACCCCAGGGCTAGAGGTGATTACAAAAAAAAAAAAATGCACAGGCAAAGGAGAAAGAATCCAACCATAGAAAATCATTATGGGAATAGAAAATATGGGGACTCATTTTCAGAGGAGGATATTGAAGCAAAGAAACCCTCTTCTACACCAAAGAGTAACATCAAAAGCTCGCCTGCTCTAAAAAGTTCATAACAGATCTTTAAAAAGACTTTAAATGTCAAATAAGAGAGATGGAGGAAAAACTTAAAAAAAAGAATAATCAAAGAAAAACAAGATTATGAAAGGTCAAACAATTAGAAGAGTTCCAGAATCTAAAGGAAGAAAATGAGAATTGAAAATTAAAATTGGGCAAAGCGAATCCACTTAAGTTATAAGAGATCAAGAAATAATTAAACAAAATTTGAAGAATGAAAAAAAAAAGAGAAATTGAAACATCTTATCAGAAAAACAACTGATCTGGAGAACAAATCAAGAAGAGAAAACATAAGAATAACTGGACTGCCTGAAACTTATGATCAAAAAAAGAATCTTGATATAATAATACAAGAAATAATTAAAGAAAAGTGTTCTAAAGCATTAGAACAAGGGGGGAAAGGAGATATAGAAAAAGTTCATTGAACACCATTTGAAAGAGATCCTATGAGGAAAACTCATAGGAATGTTACAGATAAATTTCAAAACTCCCAGCTCAAGGATAAAATATTTAAAGCAACAAGAAAAAAATCAATTTAAATATGATGGTGCCACAATCAGAATCATGAAAACCTAGCAGCAGGGACCCTAAAGGACTGCAGGTCTTGCAACACTATATATCAAAGAGCAAAAGAACTGGGGTTCTGGCCAAAAATATCAAACCCATCAAAGTTAAGCATAATCCTAAATGGGAAAAAACTATGCACATATGATCAACTGTCAGTCTTTCAAGACTTTGTTCAAAAGAAACCCACTTGAACTTAATAGATTTGAACCAAGAGTCAAGAGAAACATAAGGTACATACTAAAGACTGATTACAAGGGATTCAATAAGGACAGACCACTTACTTTTTATAGAGTAAAACCATTTAGGAACAGCCAAAAAGAGTAATTATTTTATGCAAATAAGGTGCAAGAGATGGAATTGATAAAGAGGAATTAGATGGAAGAAGAGGGGTGGTAGTTCTGGTAACCTACTTTCATGGGGAATGGGTTCAAAGGAACAATACATACATATTTAGAAGAGGATAAAAGTCTTAATTCAAAAGAAATGAACCAGTAAGGGAATAGAGAGAGGGAGAGGACAAGGGAGGGATCTCTAGAGGGGAGGATGAGGGAATAGATTAGAGGGGGGTATAGAAGGGTGCTTAGATCAATGGGAATGGGAGGATGTAACAACCACACTGCTTGCAGCTGCTGTGGAGATGTAAGGCCAATAATACCATCACACAGGAGGGCTGCACAGGTACTTTGATCTGCTTTTCTAAGGAAAGCAACTTTAAGGGGTTTACAATCTCATTTTAATTAAACATACATATATCACTGACTTAGTTCAGGGGAAAGAGTTAGCACCCTCAACTTCAGAGAAAACACAAACAGAAATTACAAGCAGAAATTATATAAACAGGGGAGCGTAGCCAAGATGGCAGCTAGAAAGCAGGGACTAGCTTAAGCTCTCTGCCAAATCCCTCCAAACACCTGTAAAAAATGTCTCTGAACAAATTCTAGAGCAGCAGAACCCATGAAATAGCAGAGGGGAACAGGTCTCCAGCCCAGGAGAGCCTGGATGGTCACTGGGAAGGGTCTATCACACGGTGCTGGGAGCAGAGCACAACCCAGCATGGGTAGCACAAGGACAAACCAGACTGGCAGTCAGTCAGCAGAACAGGCCCTGGGGCCATGAATCATTGAGCAGTGGCAGTTACCAGACTTCTCAACCCACAAACACCAAAGATGAGGTTAATGGGAAACTGCAGGACTGAGTTGAGACCAGTCCAGCCACCAGCACTGGGGGTGGCGAAGGTGGTACAGCAGTGGCAGGGACAGCAGCAGAAGCTCCTGAGGCTGCTTCCAGAGCTCTAGCGTCAGCTGCTTCCTGACTCCCTGGCTTATACAGTGGGAGGAATCTAGCAGCAGATCAGAGCAGGAGTGCAAGAAGCACTTTGTGGGCACAAAGGAAGGTTCTCTTGCTGTGCTCTGCTTGGATCTGAACTGCTTTCTGAGTTGGAAGTTCTTGGGGGAGGAGGAGCCCTGCTGGGACAGAACCTGGGGTGACAGTGGAGTAGAAGTAGCTCTGAAAACAGCAGTACTTGGACCCTAAAGCTTGGGACAAAGTATTCTCTACTCTATAAGCAGTCATACATTGACAAAAAGCTCAAGGGTCAGGTAGTTGGCTGGGAACATGAGCAGGCAGTGAAAATGAACTCACACTCAAATGCAGACTCAAACTCAAACTGTAGATTCCTTTTTTGGTGACAAAGAAGAGCAAAACATACAGCCAGAAGAAGTCAACAAAGTCAAAGAGCCTACATCAAAAGCCTCCAAGAAAAATATGAATTGGTCTCAGGCCATGGAAGAGCACAAAAAGGATTTGGAAAAGCAAGTAAGAGAAGTAGAGGAAAAATTGGGAAGAGAAATGAGAGTGATACAAGAAAACCATGAAAAACAAGTCAATGACTTGCCAAAGGAGAGCCAAAAAAATACTGAAGAAAATAACACCTTAGAAAATAGACTAACCCAAATGGCAGAAGAGCTCCAAAAAGCCAATGAGGAGAAGAATGCCTTGAAAGGCAGAATTAGACAAATGGAAAAGAAGGTCCAAAAGACCACTGAAGAAAATACCACCTTAACAATCAAATTGGAGCAAGTGGAAGCTAGTGACTTTATGAGAAATTAAGATATTATAAAACAGAACCAAAGGAATGAAAAAATGGAAGACAATGTGAAATATCTCATTGGAAAAACCACTGACCTGGAGAATAGATCCAGGAGACATAATTTTGAAATTATTGGACTACCTGAAAGCCATGATCAAAAAAAGAGCCTAGACATCATCTTTCAAGAAATTATCAAGGAGAACTGCCCTGATATTCTAGAACCAGAGGGTAAAATAAAAATTGAAATACACTGATCACCTCTTGAAAAAGACCCCAAAAAGAAAACTCCTAGGAATGTTGTGGCCAATTCCAGAGTTTCCAGGTCAAGGAGAAAATACTGCAAGCGGCCAGAAAGAAATAATTTGAATATTGTGGAAACATAATCAGAATAACACAAGATCTAGTAGCTTCTACATTAAGGGATTGAAGGGCTTGGAATATGATATTATGGAGGTCAGTGGAGATAGGATTAAAACCAAGAATCACGTACCCAGCAAAACTGAGTATAATGCACCAAGGCAAAATGTGGATTTTCAATAAAATAGAGGACTTTCAAGCTTTGTCAATGAAAAGACCAGAGCTGAGTAGAAAATTTGACTTTGAAATACAATAATCAAGAGAAGCATGAAAAGGTAGAGAAGAAAGAGAATTCATAAGGGACTTATTAAAGTTGAACTGTTTTGTTTATATTCCTACATGGAAAGATGATGTGTCTAATTCATGAGACCTTTCTCAGTAGAAGGGTAGTTGAAGGGAATATATATACACACATACACACACACACACACACACACACACACACACACAGAGAAAGAGAGAGAGAGAGAGAGAAGGGGGGGCACAGGTTGAGTTAAATATGAAGGGGCAATATCTAAAAAAGTAAAATAAAATTAAGGGATGAGAGAGGAATATACTGAGAGAGGAAGAAAGGGAGAGATAGAATGGGGTAAATTATCTCACATAAAAGTGGCAAGAAAAAGCAGTTCTGTAGGAAGGGAAGAGGGGGCAGGTGAGGGGGAATGAGTGAATCTTGCTCTCATTGGATTTGACCTGCAGAGGGAATAACATACACACTTAATTTGGTATCTTACTCCACAGCAAAGTAAGGGGAATGGGATATAAAAGGGGGGATGATAGAACAGAAGGCAGATAGAGGGAGGAGGTAATCAAAAGCAAACACTTTTGAAGCAATTTAACTAAAGTAAAAGTCTCCAAAATGAGCTTAAAGGAACCCAAAATCTCACTTCAACCAGAAAACTCCTGATCTCCTAGTCAACTGAGTAGATATAAAATTTATTTCAGCAGTAGTTTATAGTTCATATTTTTAATGTAAGCTATTTTTTTAAATGTTACGAAGGAGTGTCGTAAAAGATTGCAAGGAATAAAGTCTCATAAAACAGATGAATCTACAAAAAGACTGGCTTAAAAAACAACTAACCAGATCATTACAGGAGTATTTCTATATGAAACTAGAAAGAGGTTAACAAACAAACAAAAATGGAACAGGTCTGTAAAACTCTCGATAATGAACTACGTTAGTCACTGATGACACTGGAACCACAAAATCTTCTAAACTCAAGTCTTCAAAGTGCTGTATGAGGAGTGGATGTGGAATTGTAGAAGACAAAGATGGGAAGTGCAGGAAGGCCAGAACAACCACAGACAGAAGACATTGGTGCTGGCGGTGATGCATAGTTTAAAGTAGTGAGGTATTGATTTTAAATCTATCTGATTTAGAGTCTGAATTGCTCAGACACTGAACAGTTGTGACATTGAGTGACATGACATGGCAGGTGCATTACGTTATTGACATGTGATGTGATATGTGCAGACTGAGGCATGACATAAGCATAACGTCAAGTGGCATGAACTTTGTGGTATGCATGCACGATGTGGTATGACATATGTATGGCATGACAGAGCATGTGTATGATATACTTTGGTGCAGAATGACATACATGACATGACATGATAACGTGTGAATGTATAATGGAATGGAATGTGTACTATTGCATGGCAGTGTGGTGTGACATGTGTGACTATGACACGGGCAGGCATGGCATGACAGAACATATCTATGATGTGACATGACATGCGTGACATGGCCTGATATAACATGGTGCAAGATATTCATGGAATTGTGTGACATGTGTATAACATGAGTTGGCTGACATGCGTGATATGGTATGAAATGTGAGGGATGTGGTATGACCTGGCATGGTACAGTACTATACTGCATGCCATGGCATGACAACTGGAACATAACATGACATTGTATGATTATACATGGCATTCTGGCGTGGTGCGACAGGTATGTGGCATGCCATGACATATTTTTGATGTAGCATGTCCATATTGCAATGTGGCAAGGCATGACCTGATTGGAATGACATATTCATGGCATGCATGATGTATGCACAATATGACGTGGTGTGGTATGACACACATATCATGATATGGTGCAGCATGACATTGTGCAGCATGGCATATGTGTGATGTGGCAACACGGCATGTCATAGTATGACATATGCATGGCATGTGAGGTATGGCGTGTGCATGATGGAATGTGACATGTTTAACATTTCTTACAGGCATAATATTAAGCTGGACTTTTTTATTTCTTTCTCTTTTAGAATGCTAAGGTAATCTAGTGCCTTTGATTAAACCTTGCTAGGTGCTAAGCCCCAGACCCACACCCTTTTGCTGATTAGGTATGAAGCTTTCGGGCCCTGAACAGGGCATATAAACTCAGAGGTTAGCTATTTGTTTGGGGCTCTTCACTCATTGGAAGAGTGTTGGTGTGGAGACTCTGGGTAGCCATAGTTAAGACCCCCCCCACCCCCAGCTTTAAAGAAAACCCAGATGTTGGTGCTTCTCTTTTTGGTAACTCTGTATGTGTTGTCTTGATCAGACAAAGCCTGCCTGTTGAATCATGCTATTTGCTCTGTTTATATTATCTCTGTTCATAATTTTGGTTTGTATTTTCTCTGAAGTTCAGGGTGCTAGTTTTTTCCCCTGAACTAAGTGAACAGTATATGTATGTTTGATTAAAGTGAGATTGTTAACCCCTTAAAATTGCTTTCCTTAGTAAAGCAAATCAAAGAACCTGTGCTGGCAGCTCTTGTTGCTGGTCTTGTTGGGTCTTACACCTCAGCAGCAGCAACAAACAGCATTGTTGTTACAACAGGACAATAATATTTTGTTATATTCACGCACTATTTTTTAGCCATTCTCCAATCAATGAGTGTCCATTTTGTTTCTAGTTGTTTACATTCACAAAAGTAATATTATATTTTATAATGAATGTTGTTGCATATATCCATAAAACCTAGAATATATATTGATAGATGGATTCCAAGAGTGTTTATATATCTTGAAATTACTTAAATGGGGTTTCTCTCATAGACTGCAAATTCATTTAATTTGCTTAAACTATTTTAAAATATAATTTTGTGTCATTTTAAATTTAATACTTAAATTATTAAATTATTTTTCTATTTATGTATTTATTCTATATGCATTTTCTCTCTCTTTTGTCTTTTTCTTTTTCCTACCAAGGTAAGTATACACTTCAATTTCTTCTTTCCTCACTCCATTCCATTTTCTTATCTTGTCACTAATTTTCTGTTGTTTGTTTTTCTTTTTTGTGGTTCCCTTTTTCAGGAAGATTTCCTTTGCTTCATCATCTTCCTTATTTCTATCCTTGTTTTGCGCCCCCCCCCCCTCTTTTGGGGGCAGGGTAGGGGGCAGATAAAGCCTTCTACTCTTCCTCATTCTTAGAAATACCAATTTATGATAGAAAGGGTGTTGTGTGATGAGAATCACTGTATCTCAAGTTATGAGAACTAGTCCTAACCCTTTGCTCCTCACTGCTCTTAAGCTTAATATATCCTATAATTGGATCTATGTATGCCCCGTTATGATCCTGTATATTGCCCACCTCCACCATCCAACACAACACTTCTCCTGGGATAGGATACAGTGCTAGAAAGTACAAATCTTGCTCAGAAAAGGTGGCTTCTAATCATACTCATTCCTCCAAACAAAATCCAATACAAAACATCTGTGTCTTACCATAAACATGTATGCTCCTCTGCTTCTGATGTGAATGTTCTTCAATGGCACTCTTCAATTACCACTTCTAAGATGAGACACAACTTCCATTACCCACAACTGATTTTCTCCCCTCCCCCACTCCTATCTTATTCCCCCATGGAACTCCATTTTCATTTGGAAACTGAAGAAATCACTATCCCTTGTCTGCTCAATATGAGATGGGTGGGATTTCATCTCCACTCCCTCTGTCTCTTGATTACCTTCTCTTCATTTGAACCACTTCTCATGGTGTTAATCCCCCACATTCACACACACAAAAAGATAATGATTTACCAATAGTGAAGCACAGAATTACTCCAGTGAATATTAAATTAGTTCTTCCTCTTTTTCTTATCCTAACTCTTTAAAATGCCCTTAAATCTTAAGCCTCAAAGATGCTTTTTAATCCTCAAAGTTCTGCTTTGTTTTTTCTTTTACTTTTCCATCCGATTTTTAAATCACTAGTTTAGAAACATGAGACAATTGACATTATTAGTTGCTCTTTTCTTGACAATCGCACTTACCTTTCTTTTATTTCCCTTGTTTGAACTGTTTGCAAGTCAATGCTAAAGAGGAATCCTGAGCTATTTGAAATGATATTTCTTCATAGCTAAAAGCTTTTCTTCTGGCTGCCTGGAAATAATGGATTGTTTGGCATTGGAATTTTAAGCATTGTGTTTTCCCCAGTGGTAGTCTCGAGATTTGATCAACCAGTACTTGGCTGTCAGTATTCAATGGTTCTGGGCTGGTTTTTTATGTAATTTATAGCACTATTGTACTCATGTTTTAAAATTTATTTATTATCCTCTGATGGGATAGCTATGACCCCCAAATAAATTGCATTGCATGTCTGCAAGGTCAGAAGTTGAAATCATTGGAAGTGGGATGGGTTATCCCTAATAAGGCAATCCCTAATAAGTATTGGAGAAAGGAACATGGGAACTGTGGAGTCATGTTTTTAATAGAGGTACTGATTGGGAATTTTGGGGAACCATCTGACTTGTCTGAGGAAGAACACTTTGTCCTCCCTTTTACCTAATGTCTTCCTCGTGAAATTATCTCTCATTTACTCTGCATATATCTTGCATGAACATATATGGGTGACATTCTATCTCCATTCCTTCCCATTTCTTTCCCAATGAGTTCAGTATCTAACTCCAATCTTTCTCTCCTTCCCAACATGCACATTGACACTCCTTCAAACTCCCCAATCTCCCAGTTCCTAAATCTATTCCTCATGACTTACTCTTCCACCCCACCTCAGCTACAAATATGTTCATACCTTTGATCTTGCCATGACCCCCAAATGTGCTCTCTTCATGTTTGAGAACTCCAAAATCCTGTTATTTGATCATAAACTTCTGGTGTTCCCCCTTTCTTTCTACTTTTCCATACCAAACCCTACTTTTCAACCATGTTGTGACCTCAGATCCTTAAGCCCCTCAGTTCTCTTTAGTTCTCTGCACTAGTCACTCTCTCCTCTTTTCCCCTTCTTGACTCTTAGGTGAAGCAGTTCGCTTCTACACTGTCTTTTTCTCGAGTCCCTGGACCTCTTACATCACTGTTTGTGACCTGCCAAGTCTCAGCCTTGGATCACTGATGCCATCTCTTGCCTTCGGTACTACACACATGCTAATTCACAAAAGTGGAGAAAAATCCTATAAAAACTCTGACTTAATCCACTACAAATTTATGTTACCTAACCTCAACAGGACTAACACTGCTGCAAGGAAATCCTTCCACACATTCCTTATAAGCTCACCATCCCACTCTCTGCAGAGGCTCTTCCAAACCTTTGTCTCATTTCTCAAACTTCCCCTGGCTCTGTCTCCCCTCACCCTCTCAGCTGAGAATCTTATTGATATTTTAATGAAAAAAATTGAAGCGTGTAGGAAAAAATTATTTATTATGTTATTCACAAAAATTATTATACTGTTTAAATCCAACCCTATAGGTTTAAAGGTCGTCCACACCCAGAATCTCCTCTGGCGCCAGTAACTCTCAGGGTATCCTAGAGATAGCTACAAGGTATTAGGGCTTTCCCAGGTCCTGGATGTACCCAAATCATTTTTGTTTTGTGTTACCACACCCAGGATTTGTAAAAGGCCCACTCAAGCTAGTGTTTTGGGTTTCCTTGTGTTTTGGTCAAGTCACCCTCCCTGCAAATTGGCTTAACTGCACTCATGGGATCTATGGTGTGGGCACCCTTATCCAAATCCTATATAATGTAAACTTTCCAGAGCCAGGACAAGAGGCAGCCACACCTTCTTTATGGTTCATTCTCTTCTACCAAATGACCTAATAAATTTCTTTCTAAAACTATTTCAGATTTTGTAATTTGTTCTCACAAACAATAAAGCCATTCATTCAGAGCTTCCTCTCCTCTTTTCCTCAAATCCTATCAGTCAGATGCTTTCTGTCACTATTTTCACTCCTTCACCTTTGTCTCACATTCCAAGCCAAACTCCTCTACCAGCATAAGCAATCCCTTTCCACCCTGTTTCCTCCAGCAGATTGCTCTCTATCATTCCCACTTCTAACTTATCTTCAAATTCTCTCTACTGGATACTTCCCTACTGCCTAAAAGTATGTCTATGTCTCTCCCATTCTCCCCCTCACTCAATTCTTCCATGCCCATTATAACCTACTCTCTCTTCTGCCCTTAATGGCTAAACAATTTGAGCAAGATGTTTACATAGATGCCTCTATTTATTCTACTCTTAGTCTCCTTTTAACTCTCTACGATCTGGCTTCTAACTTCATCATTTGAAACTGTTCTCTTCGATGGTCACTTCATTTCTAAATCCAATAGCCAACAGCCAATCATCCAAAGATGATCCTCATCCTTTTTTTTTTAACCTCTCTTGACACTGTCAATTTCCCTCTTCTCCTGGATATACTTTTCTCTCTAAGTTTTTAGTATACCATTCATTTCTTTTCAGTCTCTTTTGCTGAATCTCCATATAAGCCATGTTCAGTTCGATGGGTGTCCCACAGAGCCCTGTCCTGAGCACTCCTCTTTTCCCTCTATACTTCTTCATTTGGTGATCTCATCAGATCACAGGGATTTAATTACTATCTCTATGCTTATCATTCTCAAATCTACTTAACCAAACCTAACCTTTTTCCTAATATCTAGTCTCACATGGCCAACTACCTTCCACATACCTTGAACTGTTATTGAGGAAAATTGAATTGGATATACAGTAGATACCTTAAACTCAACATATCCAAAATGGAATTCATCTTTCACCCTAAGCCCTGCCCACTTCAAAACTTTCTTATTACTGTTGAAGATACCATAACTCTCCTAATCACACAGACCTATATCCTCAACTCCTCCATGTTTCTCATCCCTCATATCCAATTTGTTGCCAAGGCTTATCAATTTTACCTTTGCAAAATCTTTCGAATATGCCCTCTTCTCCCCTCTAATACTGCCACATTCTGGTACATATACTCATCTCCTCATGCCTGGAATAGTGCAATAGACTTCTATTTAATCTGCTAGCCACAAGTCTCTCCTTGCTCCACTTCATCCTCTGTTCAGGTGCCAAAGTGTTTTTTATAAAGTGCTTGCCCTACCATGTTACTCCCATACTCAACAAACCCCATTGGGTCACTATCACTTCAAGCATCAAACACAAAATCCTCTGTTTAGTGCTCAAAGTTCTTCTTGACCTACCTCTCCCATTTTTCAATTCAATAATACAGTCATCCTTGCAGTTTCCCAAATCAGATATTCCATCATTCAGATCTAGGCATATTTTCTGTTTGTCCTCCACACCTAGCATACTCTCCTCATCAAATCTGTCTTCTGTCTTCCCTGACTGCCTTCAATTCCCAGTTAAAATTCTACCTTCTACTGGAAGTGTTTCCCAATTCCTCTTAATTCCAGTGCCTTCCCTCTGTTATTTATTTCCTGTTTATTCTACACATAGCTTGGTACATATTTGAAGGCCTGCAAATCCAGATTATGAGCTCCTGAAGGGCAGGGACTTCCTTTTACCTATTTTCAGCACTTAGCACAGTGCTTAGAACATAGTAGGTATTTAATAAACACTTAGTGACTAGCTAACATTAAAATGTGAGTTTTTTGAAGGCAGATATCGGAGGGGGGAGAAATATCTTTTTTGAAACCTCAGCACTTAGCGAAGCACTTGACTGATAGTAATTTCTTAATAAATGCTTGTTGACTGTTATTGAGGAAAATTGAAGCTGACAGCAGAGTCAGTGGATAAACAGCCTGGTCTGGAGCATATGTAGCTGGGAATCACTTGGCATGGGCAGGCATACCAGCAGGGGTGCAAGGCACCATATGGCACTCAATGGTTAATTTTACTAGCATTGAATCCATACTCAACTAGTCTTCCAGTGCTTTGGAGTGTGGGCTCCAGATGGCAAACAGAGACTTATGAAGGGGCACATATAGAAGACAGGACATAAAAGATATCGTCAGAGAAATCTACAACCAGGAAAAAATAATAGGAACCAGAAAAGTACCAAGTAAAAGGTATATCCAATGGACAGCCTGTGTCTTTTATTGGTGTCCTCAAATACTGAAAGATATGGTGAAAAGCCCTCAGCATGTTTGGTAGTTCTCTAATTGTGGTATGTTTATGTGACTTCATGGATAAGTCTCTCACAAGATGGATAGGCATTGATTGGCTATAAGCTTCACTGTTGGAAAATGTAATCACTTAGATAAGACCTCTGAGCCACCAAAATGCCCAAGTATTCTCCTGATAAGAATACATATATAGACAGAAATCATAGAACACTAAAATCCCATATATACACATACATATATGTGTACACATACACACATATACATGTGTATGTATATGTGTGTATATATACATGTGTGTGTGTACACACACACACACACACACACACACACACATATATATATGCATGCATATATATGTGTATCTCAAAATTGTGGGCAACCCAAGCCAAAGGGCACTGGAGAGTTATATATGTTATGATAAGTAGATTGGAACATATTAACAATGATTTGCAAAAAGAGGCATAAAGGTAATCACAGGGATCTATGATCAGAAAAGTTAGGTTGCTTATTTAGCTTAAGTGGGGCATAAACAATGGGTAGCTTGGGTATTGTGTTTGTAGTAACTGAATGCTAAAGGATAAAAGCCTTATGGAAGGTCTCTGATGTAGTAAGTGGATTCTTTATGGAAGATTTATTTGAGACAATGGATAAAAATCAGAAAGATGAAGAAGGCCGAGGTGAGATGCAACATGTATGATTTGGGGGAATACCCACAGCAGTGCACTTACACAGGATTGAAGCACTGAAAAAAGCCTTCCCAAAAGTCAGAGATGACTAAAAATGAAGTACAATACCTCAGGAAGTAGTGAATTTTTCATTACTAGAGGATATCAAGGACAAGGTAAATGTTATATGTAACATTAATGCATTATTTGGAAGTTTGATAACTTCTGAGGTCTTTTCCAATTCTAAGGTTCTATAGCATTTTGGTATATGACCAGAATGGTCTTGCTCATAAGGATTTTATTTTGTGGGCTGACTCAGAATTGCTCTTGGATTTAGACATAAGATATATTGAGTCTTTTAGTGACTGGACAAAGCTTGTGTATAAAATGCAAATAGATACACGGCAAACATTTTGCCACATTCCTGTATTTTCAAAATCATCAAACCGTAATCCTTTTTAATAACCAACAATTTGTTTTTTTGTATTATGTATTATATGTCAAAATCATATAAGAATACTTGAAATATTTGACAGAGACATTTTTTCTGAATGTTAATATCATGAAGCATAAAACAGGAAGAAACACATTCACTAAGGTTAGGCACTATTGTCATGGAAGATATCCACAGTAGAGTTCAAAGGAGAGATGGTTTCCTAAAGATAGTGAGAATGTCCATAGTCTCCTGTTTGTGCATGACATTGATTTAAATGCGTTAAGTCTCATGCCATTGCAGTACCTTCTAAATGGGCTGCATAATAAAGAGTTTGGCCGAAGTATCCATTCTGAAAAAAAAAAAGTGGATGAAAAATGCCTATTGTCCATACAGAGAACTATGATTTGCAGTTGGATGGGCAAGAGAGTTGGTCTATTTTTATATATGTATCTCGGACAAACACTATGGACAATTATTCAGTCTAGGAAATGAACAGGAGAAAGAGGAGAGCAAGCTAGATTGCTTGTCTTAACTTTCACAGTTTTTTTGTGACCTCAGGTTTCTCCTTGAAACAGAAGCTCATGTTTCCTCCCTTGTAATATACTAGTCATGCTACATAACTGAGGATCATAAAATACCAGTCTCCAAAGAAATGAATTTAAGGATTAACCAAAGGGCAATGGAGATATGTAGAGTGGTTATGAGAAGACTTCAACATATAACCCTTGAAGACTTATATAGTAAGAGTAACTTAAAGGATATCCCACATGATCAGAAAAGAAGGTGCCAGTCAGGTGGTTAGTATGAAGAATAACTGATTTTGGGCACATGCTCTCTCATTTCTGCGCAATATCATGGGAAGGAAAACCCTCAGCATATTAGTGGATTCCTAATGGAGGATAGAGGAGAGTACACGGATGGGAATTGCTCTTGTTGTTCATCCTTCGTTCTTGAAGAAGACCAATGACATCACAAGGGTGATGTTTTGATTTGTGCATGAATTGGATTTAAATGAGACAGAGTCACAAAAAGTTATCAGCCTTACTCTCTCCTCCAGTCACTGTTAGTCCAGTGGTAAGACATAAGTTAAGGTGACTGGCAATGGCCTGGGATGCAGTAGGGAAAGACCTTAAAGGCACAAGAGTTCGAGAAATTAAGAAGGCTCAGATGAGTCATTATCTGCATTGTTGGTTGGCAGTAACAACATTAACGAGATCACATGTCCACTGAAATATCGAATTAACATCTACCCAAATAATTAAGCATTATTATTACTAAAATATTTTCTAATATCTGACCATTTATTAAAAATGTACATATGCATGTACATATAATAAAGATAAATACTAATCCCCCACTCAAAAATACTAGAAAGAGTAGGTTCTTACCATTCATGAGCAGTCCCCTTGTAGAAAAAAAACAAAAACAAAAAATAACCATATGGACATGAGGGGGAAAGGTTAACAGATTGCAAACTCATCTGCTTCTCAGGAAGGCAAATGCATTCAGTTGGCACTGAGAAAAATTGCTATAAAGACAACATGTAAATATTTTATGAATCAGATGCAAACCCCAACAATTCCAGCAACACACAAAACAGATGCTTAATTTATGTAATGGCAACCTGTGTCTTGTTACAGGTTGGCTCTGGTTTGTCATTCACATTCAATTTCAAACACTAACCTCTCAGAATCCATGTGCTAAAGCTTAACTAATCTGCTTTCTTTACCAAAGCATGCATAATATGCCTAAGTATTGCTAATTCAGCAGTGAAAAATAAATTACACTTTTAAGCCAAACAATTAACCCTCAACTTTAAATGCTGCTTGCTAGAGCAAGTAGCTTCAAAGCATATTTCTCTGATAGTTACAATTTCTGCTCGCTTCACTGGATAAAATAATATGAATAAATTCTTCTCCCTAATCTGTAGTCACTGTTAGTTAATGGTTGTACCATTGCTATGAATTACATGTAAGTTCCTTGAAGGCAGGGCCTAAGTAGTATAATAATAATTTATATTTATACAATACTTTTATAAAGCACTTTCCTTACACATTTTCTGTGGGTGGAGAGAGTGGGATAGGTTGGGGAGTTGATCTGTCATTTCATTAGTTTAAGAAACTCTAGAAGAGGAAGCCTGATCTAATGCTCCCCGCCTTCCCCTCCCAACCCCTCCCTCCCCCTCCCTCCCCCTCCTGTTACCTGAGGGTGTTCTGGCCAAAGAAAGCTAAATTTTGATGGCCAACAGCTGCTAGTTAACTTGGCATTTACTGGCTACATTTCTTTCTCAAAGACCAAGTCTTAAACCTAATTCACTCTGGATCTCATGAATTGGATAACAATAGGTCCCTGCCCAAGTAACACTTAATGATTATTTTTTGGGCCCTCCTGGCTCAGAGTGAATGTAAATGGTGACAGTTTTTCCTTTAGCCAGAAACACTAAGGGTCTTCCCCTCCCAGTTTGATTTTTTTTTTTTTTATTAAAGGGGCCATCCTTTGACTCACTTCTTAAAGAGGGCTTATTCACTGAATGGACATTGCCTCACTCAAAGTGAGAACTTGAAAAGACCTTAGCTTAAAAGGGCCAAGGTCTCCCACTGCATCCTGGGCCATCTCCAGTCCTCCTGATCTATATCAGGCCACTGGACTCAGATAGCTCTGGGGAAGGACGTGAAACTGGTGACCTTGCACAGCTCTCCCTCACTCAAATCAAAGTCAATTAGAAGTCATGTCATCATCTCCCTGATGAAAGACAAACCACAGACACTAATCTTGGAGTTTCCTAGAGCACTAATACGTTGTAATTCTCAGTCACACAACCTTTATGTATATGAGGCAGGAAGTGAAACCCAGTCTTCCTGACTTTGCAACCACACTGTGTTTCTGCTATTATTATCTACATTTAAAAATTAGGAAGTTGATACTCCAAAAGGCCACATGACTAGTAAGTTATAGGATCATGATTACAACTTAGGTTTACCCAGTTTATGCATTAGATCTGGCTTCCTCCTCTAGAGTTTGTGCTGATGACCCCCTTCTTCATATAGGAGAAGAAAAAAAAATAGAGAATAGATAAATTTTTAAGCAACATTCTGCACTGGTGAGTTCTGCCTTCACTATGTACCTATATCGTCCTCTTTATGTGGGGTGAGGCCACCGGCCAGCAATTAATTAAAAATGTCAGAGGGCTCTCAAATTTAGAAACAGAAAAACTTTATTACCATCCCTTGGGAAAGCTCGGTCTCTGAACCAATAGACAATCAGTAGGGAGAGGTGGGGCCCAGAGGGCAGAATTTAGCTTTATACTCTAATGTAAACAACCTCCACCCCCCAGTCCCCACCCCCCACCACTGGCTTTTTACTATCTTTGGTGGCGTTCATTCTTACACTCTAAATGTGGAAATCTACTACCCCAGGTACAATTTAGCCAATGCCAAACTCTTAAAAACATTTTTTTCCTTATTTGGCGAGGACACAGTTCAGGTGATTTTAGTAACTTGAAACTTAGGCCTAGCTGTCAATCAGAAGCCCGAGCCGTGTGGAAAGGTCCCCATCCCCATTCATTCCGCTCAACTCACAGAAAGGCCAAGATCCAGATTTCATGAGAGGGCTTCACCATCCCACTCATCTTGATTTAAACCCCTACACTGAAGTAAGGTCTTATTTTAGGGGGTGTGAACTCAAGCTTACAGAGGAGACAGTTATCCTCCCCTCTGGTAGATCTTGCCTTTTCTAGGAAGTTTTAGAGTTGTTCACAGCTTACAGTACTACCTCTATTTTAGTATCCTTCCAACCCCAACAAACGCGCACATGGGCGCGCGTGTGTGTGTGTGTGTGTGTGTACACATATATATACACATACATATATGTATGTGTATATATGTATGTATATGTACATGTATATGTGTGTATATGTGTGTACATGTATGTGCATGTGTATTGCGTGTGTGTATATATGTATACACACATATACAGGTATGTATGCATGCATGTGTGTGCATATACACATAAAATACACACATATATGTATATATACATATACACACATTCACACACATATGGGTGTGTGTATATATGTGTATATATACATATATATATATATATATATAAAATATATGAATATCTACTGTAGAAGTGAGAATAAGTGATGGGTCAAGAGAGTATTATTACTCTTTTTGCTCTTGTTACTCCTACTTACTGTGCTCTAAAACTACAAATGCAGTGCCTTTTTTGGAATATTCCTTTCCCAGGCTGAAGAAACCTTTATAGTAAGTATATAATCACTTTTGCTTTCAAGTTGAGTTAATGGTTTCTTTAAAGCACAGCCGTTTATAGCCCCATAAATGTGCATGTTAAAGGTGCAACAGTTGTTTTGTTTTGGTTTTTGGTTAGTTTTTCTTTTTTCTTTTGCCCATGTCTGAGGCTTCTAAACACCTTGAATATGTGCCAAGTGTGAGTTGCCTCAAGGACCACTCAAGAGTCTGCAAAATATTATCAATGAACTACTGCATGCATGCTATAGACGATTAGTACTCATGAGAGCACAATCTATTAAATTATTGCCCTTAAACCTTCAACAATACCTTTAGAGGTGTTCAAGGAGGACTAGCACCTCTGATGTGAAGCCTTGCTGAGCCTTTTCAGGCTGCTCATCCACCTTTCATGTCCACCTGGAACTCAATTCTCACCTGTAGCTCCAAGAAGCTGTAGTATGCACAGCAGCCACATCCTGGCAGATCATCTCAGCACATGGCATAACTGGTTAAGGCTTTAAAAACATCAGTGAGCTAGCAGGGTGTCTACCCAAAGGATGTGGAGGCTTCCCCTGCAGAATGGGCAGATGAGAACAATTTGTTCCAATGGCCATGAAAGTGGCTGAAGCAGGTGCTGTGGAACACTTAGAGCATGGTCAAACGTGAAATATGACAAGATTATCCTCTACATCTTAGGTCATGGCCAGTGGTTCTGTCTTTTTTTGCCACTGGACTTTGATGATCTGGAAGAGAGAGTGAGGCTGATGACTTTGTGCAACTCTACCTTGCTTAAATCCAATATACATACCAATCGAGACATCACCATTTGATGTCATTGATCTTCTTTGAAAGGAAGGACAAACAACAGAACACATTGCTGCCAAAGACCTGACTGTTGCTGATATTAGTGTGACAGAGCTTGTTGGAGAAGGAATGGAAATTATATAAGGCCACAGGTTTATCTCCCTAAATTGGGAAGCACTTGCTGAGAGGGCCCTTAGCAGTTTTCCCTCCCTATACTCATTATTTATTTTGGATGTGGCCAGTTATTATTCATCTCCTACAATAAGTAAAATTTGTTAATAAATCACACCAAAATATATTTGAGTTTTGCTTTCACTTTTTAATGACATGGGTATAATAATTACCACATAAATACTCAGGGGCTGTACTTTTAAAAATTTTTCTGACAAGTCAATTCATGGGGTTCACCATACATTCCCTCAATTTCCAAGTCTTTACCAATACACAAAGAGTTCCTATAAATATTTTTGTATGAATAGGTCTTTTTTCCTTTTTTTAAAAAAAATCTATTTGTAATACAGACCTAGTAGTGGTATTGCTGGATCAAAAGGAGTGAACAGTTTTATAGCTCTTTGGGCATAGTTCCAAATTGCTCTCCAGAACTGTTGGATCACTTCAAAATTCTACCAACAGTGCATTATTATATCAATTTTCCCACATCTCCTCCAACATTTGTCATTTCCCATTTCTATTATATTGGTCAATCTGATAGGTGTGAGGTGGTACCTCAGAGTTGTTTTAATTTTTATTTCTCTAATCAATAGTGATTTAGAGCATTTTATATGACTATATATAGCATTGATTTTTTCTTCTGAAAACTACCTGTTCATATCCTCTGACCAATGATCAAAATTTGCATTCTTACACATTTGAATCAGTTCTTTATATATTAGAGAAATGAAAACTTTGTCAGAAAACCCTCCTCTGAAACTTTTCCCTGCTGTTCATATTCATCATGCCCTCCAATCATTTGACCCCTCAATTCTCTCCCAGGCCAATTGTTCTACTGTACTAGCCACCATTTCCTCTTCTCCTCATCTTGACTCCTTGGTAAGTCAATTCTACTCTACATTTTTCTCTCTTAAATTTCTTATTGTATTGCTAATTATGCTCAGCCACACCTCAGCCTTGGATCTTTTCCACCATTTGTCATCATACAATGCTGAAGAAAGGTAGAGAAAATCACTCAACTGTTTTTATTTCATCTACTATGTATTTATGTTATATAAACCCAACTAGGCCCTCACTGCCGCTAGGCCAACCTGCTATATCTCCTTTATCAACTCACTCTCCCACTCTTCACATCAGCTCTTCTAAAATTTTTCATCCTTTCTCAAACCTCCCATGGCTCCTCCTCCCCCCTCTAAGTTGAGCATCTTGTCACAAAATTTGCAGAAAAATCGAGGTCATTCTTCATGAATTCCTCTTCTTCCTTCCTCCTCATTTATCACTCAAGTGCCTTCTGCCACTTTCTCTTCCTTTAACCCCATTTCACATGATGAAGTCTTCTTGCTCCATACCAAGGCTGACTGTTTTACTTGTTCAAATGATCACTTTCCATCCTCTCTTCTCCAATAGATTTACCCTTCTGTCATCCCCACTCTTTTGCTTATTTTCACTTCTTCCCTCTTTACTGACTCCTTTCCTACTGCCTGCAAACATGCTATGTCTTTCCTATCCCCAAGAAACCCTCACTTAATCCTTCCATCCCTGATGCCTATCATCCTATTTGCCTTCTGGCCTTTGTAGCTAAACTCAAAAGGCCATTTATAATAGGTACCTCTACTTTCTCTTCTCTCACTTTTTTTCTTAACTCCTTACAATCTGGCTTTGACCTTGTCATTCCAATGAAACCGATTTGTCCAAAGTTACTAATGATCCCTTAGTTGCCAAATCGAATAGCCCCTTTTCAATACTCATTCTCCTTGATGTCTCTCTAGTCTTAGACACTATTTATCACTCTTTCTTCCTTGGAACTCTCTTCTCTCTACATTTTTGGGATGCCAGTCTTTCTTGATTTTCTTCCTACCTATATGACCACTTCTCTTTCTCTTTTGCTGGATCCTTCTCCAATTCATGTCCTCTAACCATAGGTATCCTTCAGGGTTCTATCCTGGGTCCTCTTTTCTTCTCCCTCTATACTTATTAAAGTAGTGTAGTAAACTTGGTAATGTTATCAGCTTCCATAGATTTAATCATCATCTTTATGCTGATGGTTCTTCAATCTACCTTACCTGCCCCAAACTCTCTGCTAACTTTCAATCTTACATCTTCAGCTGCTTTTCAGACATCTTGAACTGGATGTTCAGTAGACATCTTGTACTTAACATAGCCAAAGCAAAACTTAATATCATTCTCTCTGAACCTACTGATTAGCCTGTGTCCTATTTGGGAGGATATTAGGTCTCAAAGGTTCAGGAAAAGGATAGGAAATTTCTCATAGATATTCTCTAGGGAAAGCATTTTAGGAAGAATAGGAAATTCTAAATAAATAAATTCTGACTAGACAAAGAGAAATAATTCTGATGAGGAAAAAAGGAGTTGTCTAAAGAGACTGAGATAACTGCAAAGAGAATTCATTGACCAACTTAGATTTTTAAAAGAAGATGGAAGAGAAGATGGAATCAAGGGCAAGAAGCAGAAGGTAAATATGAAAATGCAGCATCATCCTACATATGTTGAAAGCTAAGGTTCAAAATGAACCCTGCATAAGAAAGCTAAAGACAATTTTAAAAGGTTTTAAAATTTGTTTTGTCATATTTGGAGCATATTTATAGGCTTTCTTCAAGAATAAGAAGATCAGGATTAATTTACTATTATATCAGCTGAAGGAGGAAGCCATAGTTTGCCTATAATTCAAAGCATTCAACATCTTTCATGATCGCATTGTGAATAAGATGCAGAGATATGGGCTAGACAGTTGTACCATTAGGTGGATTTTGCATGGTTAAAAATTGAATTTAAACAAACAATTAATAGATTGAGGCCAATGAAAGAGCAAGTTGAGGTAAAATCTAGAGTTGGTAGGTTTGAGTTAACATTCCTGCAGGCAACAAGGTTGACATAAAATATATTACTAATATAGTCCCAAGTTACTAGTATCAATCCCACAGGAATCTAGAGTAAGACAGGTTTCAGTTAGCAGGGGTCATGGTGGTGGTGGTAGTAGTAGTAGTAGTAGTAGCAGTAGTAGTAGTAGTAGTAGGAGGAGGAGGAGGAGGAGTAGGAGTAGGAGTAGGAGTAGTAGTAGTAATTAGTAGTAATAGTAGTAATTGATAGTAATGATAATAATAATTAGAATTTTAGCATTTGAGGGTGGGTTTGCAAACCATTTTATGAACATTGTCTCATTTTATCCTCACAGCAAATATGGAAGAAAAGTAGAATATTATTTTCATTTTAATGATGAGGAAACTGAGACAGACAGGTTAAGTGAATTGGCCAATGTTACACAGATAACATATGTCTGAGGTTGAGTTTCAATTCAAGTCCCCCTAACTCCCAGTTCAGTACTATATCCACTGTGCCATCTACGGAGCACAGCAATGCTATGCAGGATCCTTTTAAGATAATCTAAAGTCAGCAATACAACACAGTATAGCAGTAAAACAAGCATTCATTAAATATGACTATATGCAGAGTATTATACTAGGTGTTTAGATGACTTATTTTATATTAGTTTAGATATAACTGTCATTTCCTTCAAGGAGTTTACTATGTAATTGGAAAATATGACAGTAAGGACCTGTGAACTATTTTAATGCTTCTGGAAAGCAATTTGGAACAATATCCAAAAAGTTACTGAACTAGTCATTCCCTTTGACTCAATGATACCATTGCTATGTTAATAACCCAAAATGACAAAGAAAGAGGGGAGAAAAGATTCATATAATGCTGGGGTCAAAAATAGAATTTTCTTTGCCTTAAGTGGCTTGATTTATAACAGCTTTTTTGTGGTGGTAAAGAATTAGAAACTGAATAAAAGTCCATCAATTTGAAATTGGCTGATATAGCATATGAAGCTAGATAGAATGATATATGCTATAGAAATGATACAAGGGATAGTTTCAGAAAAACCTCAGTAGACTCATATGAACTGATACAAAGTGAAATATGCAGAACCAGGTGAACAATTTATACAATAACATCAATATTGTGAAGGCAATCAACTTTGAAAGAATTTAGAAACTCTGATCAACACAATGATCAACCACAATTCCAAAAGACTCTTGATGAAGCATGCTATCCACTAATAGAAAGGGAACTGGTAGACTCAGCTCATAAACTAATGTATATTTTCTTTTTTTTTTCCTCTGTCTATTTTCTTCTAGGACATGGCTAATGGAAGATTGTGTTTTGCATTATTTGTAATGGATTTTGTTTTGCTTGTTGTGGCAATGATTGGTATAAGGGGGAAAGAAAGAGAATTTGGAACAGAAAATAAAATGAAAGAAAGAAAAAATACCACATGAACACAAAGTTCCTTAAAAACTTACAAAACAAAGTGTTGTGTAGGTCTGAGATAGAAGGTCATTATAAGCAAAAAAAAAAGGTACAATAAGAGTTATTGTAAATATCAAAGATACTTACAAATAACAATTTGTTGTTTTTTTTTTTTTTTACCAATAGCTTTTTCTGCTAGCTGAGGCCTTTTATCCTACACAGTTCACAACTACCAGGTTAGTTTCACACCAGGAATGAATTTATTATGTCTTAAATGGATTGAATAGTTAGAGTAAGCCTAGCACTTTAGGGACTCCTTGTCTAACTAGGAATCCTCCACATCTATATTCATTTATTTTTAAGGGTTTTTTTAATTTTATTAAATATTTCCTAATTACATGTAAAAATTTTTAACATTCTTTTTTTAAAAAACTTTGAGTTTTAAATTTTCTCCCTCCCTCCTGCCTCTTCCACTCCCTTGAGAAGACAATTTGATGTTGACTATTCATGTGAAGTTATCCAAAAAATATTTTCATATTAGCCATGTTGAAAAGGAAAGTACAGGGGGAAAAAAAAAAAAACAAGAAAAATGAAGTTTAAAAGATATGCTTCATTCAGAGTTCATCAGTTCTATCTTTAAAGGGATAGCAATTTTCATCATGCATTCTTTGGAATTATTTTAGATCATTGTCTTGATCATTGTCTTTCACAGTTTATCATCCTTACAATATTCCTGTAACTGTGTAAAATGTTCTCCTGGTTCTGCTCCCTTCACTTCGGATGACTTCATGTAAGTCTTCTTTTTTCTGAAGCCATCTTGCTCATCATTTCTTATAGCATGATAATATTCCATCACAATCATATAGTACAATTTCTTTAGCCATTTCCCAAATGATGGGCATCCCTTTGATTTCCAATTCTTTGCCACCACCAAAAAAAAGTTGCTATGGGGGCAGAGCCAAGATGGCAGCTGGAAAGCAGGGAGCTAACTGCTTAAGCTCTCCCCCAAACCCCTCCAAATACCTGTTAAAAATGGCTCTGAACAACTTCTAGAGCTGCAGGACTCACAAAATAACAGAGGAAAGCAGGTCTCCAGCCCAGGAGAGCCTGGATGGTCACTGGGAAGAGTCTATCATGGGGCTGGGAGTGGAGCGCAGCCCAGTGTGGGCAGCTCCAGGACAGTCCAGACCAGGAGTCAGCCAGCAGAACAGACCCTAGGGCCATGAATCATTCAGCTGCAGCAGTTACTAGACTTTTCAACCCACAAATGCCAAAGAGCAGGCTAGTGGGAAACTGCAAGATTGAGTTGAGACCAGTCCAGCCACCAGCTCCGGGGGTGGCGAAAGTGGTACAGCAGTGGTGGTGACAGTAGCAAGAAGCTCCTGAGTCTGCTTCCAGAGCTCCAGTGTCAGCTGCTTCCCATGTCCCTGGCTTATACAGTGGGAGGAATCTAGCAGCAGATCAGAGCAGGAGTGCAAGGAGCACTTTGTGGGCACAAAGGAAGGTTCTCTTGCTGTGCCCTGCTTGGATCTGGACTGAATCCTGGTTGGTGGTTATTGGGGGAGGAGAAGCACTGCTGGGACAGAACCTGGGGTGACAGTGGAGTAGAAATGGCTCTGAAAATAGCAGTGCTTGGACCCTAAAACTTGGGACAAAGTACTTTCTACTCTACAAGCAGTCATACACTGACAAAGAGATCAAAGGTCAAGTAGCTGGTTGGGAACATGAACAGACAGTGAGAATGCACTCAGACTCAAACGCAGACTCAAACTCAAACTCTAGATTCTTTTTTTTGGTGATAAAGAACAGCAAAACATACAGCCAGAAGAAGTCAACAAACTCAAAGAGCCTACATCAAAAGCCTTCAAGAAAAATATGAATTGGTCTTAGGCCATGGAAGAACTCAAAAAAGATTTGGAAAAGCAAGTAAGAGAAGTAGAGCAAAGATTGGGAAGAGAAATGAGGTTGATGTAAGAAAACCATGAAAAATGAGTCAATGACTTGCAAAAGGAGAGCCAAAAAAATACTGAAGAAAATAACACCTTAAAGAATAGACTAACCGAAAAGGCAGAGTTAGCCAAATGGAAAAGGAGGTCCAAAAGACCACTGAAGAAAATACCACCTTAAAAATCAGATTGGAGCAAGTGGAAGCTAGTGACAAACCAAGATATTCTAAAACAGAAACAAAGGAATGAAAAAATGGAAGACAATATGAAATGGAAAAACCACTGACCTGGAGAATAGATCCAGGAGAGATAATTTAAAAATTATTGGACTACCTGAAAGCCATGATCAAAAAAAAAGAGCCTAGACAACATCTTTCAAGGAATTATCAAGGAAAACTGCCCTGATATTCTAGAACCAGATGGTAAAATAGAAATTGAAAGAATCCACTGATTGCCTCTTGAAAAAGATCCCAAAAAGAAAACCCCTTTGAATATTGTCGCCAAATTCCAGAGTTTCCAGGTCAAGGAGAAAATACTGCAAGCAGCCAGAAAGAAACATTTCGAATATTGTGGAAACACAATCAGAATAATACAAGATCTAGCAGCTTCTACATTAAGGGACTGAAGGTCTTGGAATATGATATTCTGGAGGTCAGTGGAGCTAGGATTAAAACCAAGAATCACCTACCCGGCAAAACTGAGTATAATGTTCCAAGGCAAAATATGGATTTTCAATAAAACAGAGGACTTTCAAGCTTTCTTAATGAAAAGACCAGAATTGAATAGAAAATTTGACTTTCAAATACCAGAATCCAGAGAAGCATGAAAAGGTAAACAAGAAACGGAAATTGCAAGGGACTTACTAAAGTTGAACTATTTTGTTTACATTCCTACATGGAAAGATGATGTGTGTAATTCATGAGACCTTTCTCAATATTAGGAGAGTTGAAGGGAATGTACATACATACATATATATATATATATATATATATATATATATATATATATATATATATATACACATGAAGGGGTGATATCTAAAAAAATAAAATAAATTTAAGGGGTAAGAGAGGAATATACTTAGAGAGGGAGAAAGGGAGAGATAGAATTGGGTAAATTATCACCCATAAAAGTGGCAAGAAAAAGCAGTTCTGTGGGAAGAGAAGAAGGGGGCAGGTGAGGGGGAATGAGTGAATCATACTCGCGTTGGATTCAATGTGAGGAGGGAATAACATACATACTCAATTGGGTATCTTACTCAACAGGAAAGTAAGGGGAAGGGGATAAAAAAGGTGGGATGATAGAAGGAAGGGCAGATAGGGGGAGGAGGTAATCAAAAGCAAACACTTTCAAATAGGGACAGGGTCAAGGGAGAAAACTGAATAAAGGGGGATAGGATAGGATGGAAGGAAATATATTTAGCCTTTCACAACATGAGCATTGTGGAACTGTTTTACATAATGATACATGTGTAACCTATGTTGAATTGCTTGCCTTCCTAGGGAGGGTGGGTGGGAAGGAAAGAGGGGAGAGAATTTGGAATGCAAAGTTTTAAAAGCATATGCTCAAAAAAAAGTTGGTTTTGCATGCAGCTGGGAAACAGGATATCTAGGGAATGTGACATAGAAATCTATCCTGCCCTACAAGAAAGTAAGGGGAAAAGGGATGTCGGAGGGAGTGGGGTGACAGAAGGGAGGGCTGACTGGGGAATGAGGTAATCAGAATATATGCCATCTTGGAATGGGGGAGGGTAGAAATGGGGAGGAAATTTGTAACTCAAAATCTTGTGGAAATCAATGTTGAAAACTAAAATATTAAATAAAAATGATAAAATTCAAAAAAATAAAATAACATTTTTTTTAAAAGTTGCTATAAGTATTTTTTGCACAAATGGAACCTTTTTCCCTTTCTTTAATCTCTGTAGGAGACAGTCCTAGTAGTGGTATTGGTCAGTCAAAGGCACAGTTATATAGCCCTTTGGGCGTGGTTCCAAATTGTTGTCCAGAATGGTTAGACTAGTTCCCAACTCCACAAACAGTGCATTAATGTCCCAATTTTTCCACATCCACTCCAGCATTTATTATTTTCCTTTTCTGTCATGTTAGTCATTCTGATAGGTGGTACCTTAAAGTTGTTTTAATTTGCATTTCTCTAATCAGTACTGTTTAAAGCATTTTTATTCAACTTCTGACAGCTTTGATTTCTTCTTCTGAAAACTGCCTATTCATAGCCATATCAAATAGATAATATCTCCTATTTTTTTTTAGAAATTTGGCTCAGTTGCATATACATTTGAGAGATGAGGCCTTTATTAGGAAAAAAAACTTGCTTCAAAATGTTTCCTCAGTTTTCTGTTTTCCCTCTAATTTTGGCTGCCTTAGTTTTATTTGAGCAAGAGCTGTTTAATTTCATTTGATCGAATTATCCATTTTATTTCCTATAATTTTCTCTCTCTCTTGTTTGGTCATAAGCTCTTCCTTCTTAAATGGATTGAACAGGTACATTTTTCCATGCTCCTCTAATTTACTTATGATATCACTCTTTATGTCTAAATCCTTTACCCATATTGACTTTATGTTGGTATATGGTGTGAAGTGTTGGTTTATTTCTAGTTTATTGCAAACTGTGTTCTAGTTTTCCCAGCAATTTTTGTGTAATGGTGTGTTAACTCAAAAGTTTGGATCTTTCAGTTTATGAAATACTAGATTACTATTTTCATTTGCTACTGTATATTGTTTACCTAGTCTGTTCCACTGATCCACCACTCTATTTCTTAGCCAGAGCTTTATTGTTTTGAAGATTATTGCTTTGTAATATAATTTGAAATCTGGTACCATTAGGCTTTCTTCCTTCACATTTTTTCTGGTTGATTCCCTTCATAATCTTCACCCTTTTTTCCCTCCCAGATGAATGGTGTTATTATTTTCCTAGCTCTCTAAAGTAATTCTTCTATAGTTTGATTGGTATGTCACTGAATAAGTAAGTTAACTTAGATAGAATTGTTATTTTTGTTATATTATTTTGACCTACCCATGAGTAACTGATATTTTTCCAGTTGTTAAGATCTGTCTTCATTCACGTGAGAAGTGTTTTGTGATTGTGTTCATATGGTCCCCATCTTTGTCTTGGCAAATGAATTCTCAAATGTTGTTTTATATTCTGCAATTATTTTAAATAGAATTCTCTTTCTATCTCTTCCTATTGGATTTTGTTGGTAGGATTTGGAAACGTTGATGATTTGGGGGGATTTTTAATATCCTGTGACTTTGCTAAGTTTGTTAATTGTTTCAATTATTTTTTTTACTTGATTCTCTAGGGATTTTTAAGTATACCATCATATCATTTGCAAAGAGTAATACTTTTCCTCATTTCTGATTTTTATTCCTTCAATTTCTTTGTTTTTGTCTTATTGCTATACCTAGCATTTCTATTACAATATTAAATAAATTGGCAATAATGAACATCCTTGTTCTCCCTTTATCTTATTGGGAAGGCTTCAAATCCATCCCCATTAGAGACAATAGTTATTCTTGGTTTTAGATAGATACTATTTTATATTTTAAGAAAGACTTCATTTATTCCTATGCTTTCTAGTGTTTTAATTGAAAAGGGTATTATAATGTAGCAAAGGCTTTTTCTGCATCTATTGATATCATATAATTTCTGTTCTTTTGTTATTATTTTCATTAATAATGTTGATAGTTTTCCTATGATTGAATCAGCCTTATATTCCTAGTATAAATCCAATCTGTTCATATGTTGTGATATATTACTGTAATATTCTTGCGAGTATTTTCTTTAATTTTTTTCACAGATATTCATTAAGAAAATACTTCTATATTTTTCTTTCTCTGTTGTTTTTCTTTCCTTGGTTTAGGTGTTAAAATTATATTTGTGTCATAAAAGGAATTTGAGAATACTACTTTGCCTATTTTTCAAATAGTTTATGCAGTATTAAGATTAATTGTTCCTTAAATATATGATAGAATTGTAAATCCATCTGATTCTGGAATTTTTTTTCTTAGAAAGCTCATTGATGGCTTATTCAATTTCTTTTTCTAACAGGCTTATCATTTAAGTCTTTTTACTCTTCTATTAATCTCAGCAATTTCTAATTTTTACAAATATTCATCCACTTCACTTAGATTTTAAGATTTGTTGGAATATAACAGGAGCAAAATAACTTCTAATAATTGCCTTAATTTCATCTTCATTGGTGGTACATTCACCCATTTCATTTTTTTTTACACAGGTAATTTCCTTTTCTTTTTTTAAATCAAATTAAACAATGGTTTATCTATCTTATTTTCAGAAAACCTACTACCTCTTTTATTTATTAATTCAATGGTTTGCTTGCTTTCAATTTTATTAATCTCTCCTTTGATTTTTAGGATTTCCATTTTGGTGATTAATTGGAGATTTTTAATTTTTTCTTTCTCTAGTTTTTTAGTTGCAAGCCTAATTCATTGATCTCCTCTTTCTTCCTTTTGTTTATGTGTACAGATAGAAATTTTAAATTTGAATATAAAATATGTTTAAATATTAATTATACTCCATTAGAGATATACATTTCTCCCTATCTTTTGCTTTGGTTGCATCCCACAAATTGATGTGTTGTTTCTCCTCTACCTTTTTAAAGAAAAAACCAAATCCAGGCAGATTTCAGCTTAAATCATGGGTTTTAGTCCCTAAAATCTTCCTAAAGTAGACATTTATAAGTGTGTGTGTGTGTATATATATATATATATATATATATATATATATATATATATATATATATATGTATGTATGTATGTATGTATGTATATACATATACATATGTATGTATATATGTGCACATATAGATAGATAAACAGATAGACACACATACATATTATCTATAATCATTCCAATGGCTTCCTGATCCCTCCAGGATAAAATACAACTTCTCTGTTTAAATTTTAAAATCCTTTAGAGATTATCTCTCACTTATCTTTCCAACCTTTTGAACATTGCTCCCCATCCCACATGGTATAATCCAGATAAATTGGCCTTCTATCTATTCCTCACACATCATCACTTCATCTCCCAGACTCCTTGCATTAGCTGTACCTTAGTTGTGGGAAGCATTTGCTCTTCATTTCCACTTTATAGAATCTCTCTCTTCTGATAAGGCGCATCTTAAGAACCATCTGCTGCAAGATGTCTTTCCTGATCCCTGCTTTTTCTAAGCTTCTAGTTACCTCTCAAACATACCATCTTTTATTTAACTATGTTGTATTTACTTATGCTTATTTACTTTTTATGTATCTTATGCAGTTGCTGTCACCTTTTAGAATGCAAGATTTTTGTGAGTAGGAATTGTTTTATTCCATGTACTTGCATTCCCAGCACCTATCACAGTACCTGGTACATGAGAGGTACATAATAAAAACATTTTGATTGATTAGAGAAATACTGTTGCTTTTTCTAAGTTAACTGTTTTCCATTTAATTCTAATTTACTTGATTTATTCTAAAAGCAACTTTTTTGGTGTTAAAGAGAGAAGATACAACATTTTTGAATGTTGGCTTTTGAATGTTATTTTTTTTCCGGGAAAACCAAATAAAAGTTCAATAGAAAGATAGATAGATAGATAGAGTGAATATATACATAATTATATGCATTCATGCATATATGTGTGTGGATGTTTATGTATAGATACATACATATATGTGTATATATGTATATGTGTGGGGTGTATATATATGTATATATATATATATATATATATATATATATATATATATCTGCATCTACAATAATTGCTGGAGATCAATGCCCTACACCTGTATGAGGGGCAGAACAGAGTTGGTGAGAGAAAGAGGAGACATATCTAGGGTTCCTTTGGCTCCCACCTTCAAGAGAGAAGATGAATCAAGCCCGTCTCTCTTCAAGTCATTGAGAAAAAGTCTATAAGGAAGAAGCTCACATGGCAAAAGCTGGTAGTCATTATATCCCTTTCCAAAGCTTGCTACACTAAAGACTTCAGGGATTTTCCTCTTGGTGAGATGGATGTGAAATTCTCTCTCTCTCTCTCTCTCTCTCTCTCTCTCTCTCTCTCTCTCTCTCTCTCTCTCTCTATCTCTGTTGAGCTGAGATATCTTACTCCCAATAGAAGAAACCCTTCAATATGCTTTATCCTATATAGATAATCATATGTATACTTTCTCTGATTTCTGTTTTACTATTGTTTTGGATAAGTGAGGTTCTTTATTATTGTCTATGTGTGTTCATTGTGGAACTAGTATTTGGGGGAAGGAAGTCAAGCCTTGGATATCAAGCTTGGAATACTCTTTTCCCCATTAAAGAATAGCAAACAGGAGTTTATCTTGATCCTAAAAAAATCATCCCCTAGATTAATAATATCTAAGTGATCAGATAGATATAATCATTGACCAGTTACCCTTCTCTCTGAGCAGAGCAGAGTAGTTAGCTTTTGATCGCAACCTCCTACTTCCCCTCCTGGCTCTCTTGGGAAGAGTCATTAGAGAAGTCTAGATAGACTGTTCTTGTCTCCATACAAGTCACACTGAGACAGTAACACACACACACACACACACACACACACACACACACACACAAACGCATATATGTGTGTATATATGTATGTATACACAGTATTTGGGTTTTAATTTTAAATGCTTTACTCTGGAATAAAAATGTCCAGGGAATTGAAGCTTAAAATATTGATTTAGAAGCAAGGCAATAACAGGGATTATCTCACCTTCAAATCACAATCATTTTTATACATTTAAGAAAATCAGACTAGTATTGGCATTACTTCCAAAATGAGAGGAAGTAGTGTGATATATAGAAGTCACTGGAGCATATCTTTCTTTCAAGCTTGATAAGTAATAGGTGTGCTTAAGTTTTTGTATTAAATATATAGAAAAGAGCCTTGATTTTAAACTATAAAAAAGACTTGAAATTTGTGTTTAGTAAGGTCATATTCCCTTTATTGATTTAAAAAGCCTATTTTTTGTCTTATAAGAGGACAAATGCTCATGTCACTTTAAAAATCCTAAAAAAATGAAATTCCCAAAATGCAACTAAAAGGAGGAAAGCAAAATAATAAATTTACAGAATTCTATTTTGGAGAAATCACCTTCTCTCTATCTTAATTTTAGAGGTGGTTTATTCTCTTTTCAAACAAATAAAAATGCTTTACACCTTTAATATTTCAAAAATTATTTTCATGTTATTGGAAAAGGTGTTAACACTATAATAACTTACCTTACTACAACTTTAGTATAACTTTATCATTATGATAGGGAATTACTTTGTAATCCTAAAATGTTCAAACCATCCTACTTGCATAACCTAGTATATTTTCTTTCCAATCTATTCTTCATAGTTATCTTCATAAGATAATGTTCAGATCACATTACTCCTTTTTTTCGAAAACCTTCAATGGCTCCCTATCACTTACTGAATGAAGTATAAACTCCCAATCCCGTCATTCAAAATGTTGAAATTTGCCTTTCTTGGGAGTCAGCCCCTCAAGACAAACCAAGAAACTGTATGCACACAATTAGAAAACACTTTTCACACAAAGTCAAATTTAAATAATTGGAAAATATTAGGTTTCTGATATCTGATCTCATGGGTAGGCTGAGATAATATAATAAAAATGAGAATTTTATGTAGATTAATTTACTTATTCAGTGTCATGTCAATCAAACTACCAAACATTATTTTATAATTCTGGAAAAAATAAGAAGAAAATTTGTTTGAAGAACAAAAGGTCAAGAATACCAAGGAAATTTATGAAAACAAAAGCTAAGGAAGGTGACCCAGCCTCAGCAAATTTCCAACTGTATGATAAAGGAATAATGATCCAAACAATCTGGTACTGGCTGAGAAATAGAGTGATTGATAATTGTGAAAGGGTAGGTACCCAAAACACAGTAGTCAGTCCTAAAGTTGAACATCAAGTTGATGCCAAAGAAATCATAAAAAAGGGGAAAAGGACCCACATGTACAAAAATATTCATAGCAGCTCTTTTTGCGGTGGCAAAGAATTAGAAATTGAGGGGATGCCTATCAACTGGGGAATGATTGAACAAGTTGTGATATATGAATATAATGGAATATTATTATGCTATAAGAAATGATGAGCAGGCAGATTTCAGAAAAACCTGGAAAGATTTACATGGACTGATGCTGAGTGAAGTGAGCAGAACCAGGAGAACACTGTACACAGTAATAGCAAGATTGTGCAATGATCAACTGTTACAGACTTAGCTCTTCTCAGCAATAAAATTATCCAAGACAATTCCAAAAGACTCATAATGGAAAATGCTAGGCACATTCAGAAAAAGAACTTTAGAGTCTGAATGCAGATCAAAGAATACTATTTTCACTTTGTTGTTGTTGTTTTTTGTTTTTCCTTTCTCTTGGTTTTATCCTTTTGTTCTGATTCTTCTTTCACATCATGACTAATGTGGAAATGTTTAGCGTGATTGTAACATGTATAACCTATAACAGATTGCTTGACATCTTGCGAAGTGGGGTGGGAGGGAGGGATAAAATTTTGGAACTCAAAATCTTACAAAAACGAATGTTGAAAACTATCTTTACATAGAATTGGAAAAAATAAAATAGTATTAAGTACAAATTAAATTAAATTTAAATTAAAAAAAGAAATTTACCTTTTTAAACTGCTAAGTAATTATGATACTGTTCTATATTGTTCAATTTTATATTCCCATCCTGTCATCTTTCTATCACTCATACTAGTAATAGATTTCCCCTTTCTCTGCTTGTATTTATGAAAGAAATCCACTGATTTCTGCTGAAGTCTCTCTCTTCCTTTGCGACCCAACTTAGTTGTCAACTCCTTCACCAATCTTTCCCTGTTAAATCTATTTTTCATGGAAGAATCTATTTTTCCTTCCTCTTATATCTCACCTCACTCCATCCTAGGACACTCTTTTATACCTAATACCCTTAGTTTTTCAACTCAAATGCCTCTGTGACATGCAGATCAGGGTAGAAGTTGTGTGAATCAGAATAGAACCTCTAGATGTGATTGGGGTGTGTTTTGGTAGAGGAGCAGAGTCACTGAATAGAAGCCACTGGGCAGGAGATTTGTTTTGGTAGACACCATGGAGTGAGAACCATGACTGGGAAGTATTGATGTCTTTGAGAAGTTCAGCTACTGTCATATTCCAATAATTAAGGCAAGGGAAAAGAGTGAGAGCCTCTACATTTCACTTTTGCTTTCTATCTTAAATCTCTAAGCCATGTAAGACATCACAACCTACTGAAAACCATTGGGAAGCTTTTCCACTGGATATTATGTTTTGGAACTTTTTTCTTTTTTAATTTTCCTTTGTTTGGGGAATTTAGATTACATTCTGATTCTTTCTACTCCTTTTTAAAAAAATAATTAATTAATTAATTTTTAGTTTCCAATATTCTGTTTCATAAGATTTTGAGTACTAAATTCCCCCCCCCCCCACTTCACTTTCTCCAAGACAGCATGCAATCTGTTATAGGCTATATGTACATGATCACATTAAACATATTTCCACTTTGGTTGGTTGGTTGGTTGGTTGTTGTCCATTCTCAGAGAGGACCAAAATGACATCACTATGCTAGAGTCGAGTTTCAATGCGTCCAACTGTGCCTGATCACCAATATGAGCTTGGAATGCTCTACCACAGGTTGGGCACAAATAGTCCATGTGAACATTTGGGGTGGAATCTCTAAACTTGAGCATCCTGTGTTTCCTTTGAGCTGTTTCAATTCTGCTTCACTCATAGAACACGGCACTTTCTCTGGTGTGGGTATATCATGCTGAGCCATCTTATGCCAGTGTCTCCCATATAACAAAATAAATTGCAAAGTTCTTAAGAGAGACCTAGAGAGTGTCCTCATATCACTTCTTCTGACCACAGTGTGAATGCTTGCCCTGTGTGTGTTCTCCATAAAATAGTATTTTTGGCAAGCTGACATTTTGCAGTCAAACAACATGGCCAGCCATTGGAGTTGCACTCTCTGAAGCAGAGTTTGAATTCTTGGCAGTTTAGTTTGAGTAAGGACCTCAGTGTCTCGTACCTTATCCTTCCAGGTGATCTTAAGAATCTTCCTATGACAATCTAAATGGAAGCAATTCAGTTTCCTGGTGTCATGTTGTGAAAGAAGAATAAGAACAAAAGGGAAAAACCAGGAGAAAGAAAAAACAAAAAAACAACAACAAAAAAAGAGAGAAGTGTGCTTCAATCTGCATTCAGACTCCATATATCTTTTTCTGGATGTGAATAGCATTTTCCATTATAAGTCTTTTGGAATTCTCTTAGATCATTGCATTGCTCAGAAGAGCTAAGTCTGATAAAGTCAGTCATCACACAATGTTGCTGCAATTATATACACTGTTCTCCTGGTTCTGCTCACTTCACTCAGCATCAGTTCATGCAAGTCTTTCCAGATTATTCTGAAGTCTGTCTGCTCCTCATTTCTTATGGAACAATAGTATTCCATTATATTCTTATGTCACAACTTGTTCAGCCATTCCCAAATTGATGGGTATCCCCTCAATTTCTAATTCTTTGACACCACAAATAAGAGCTGTTATAAATATTTTTGTATATGTGGGTCCTTTTTCTATTTTTATCATCCCTTTGGGGATACAGACCTAGTAATGGTATTGCTGGGTCAAAGGGTACGCACCATTTTATAGCCCATTGGACATAGTTCCAAATTATTCTCCAGAATGATTGGATCAGTTCCACCAACAATGCATTAGTGTTCCAATTTTTCTACATCTCCTCCAACATTTATCATTTTCCTGTTTTGTCATGTTAGCCAACCTGGTAGGTGTGATGTGGTACTTAAGACTTGTTTTAATTTGCATTTTTCTAATCAATAGTGATTTAGAACATTTTTTCATATGACTATAGATAGGTTTAATTTCTTCCTCTGAAAACTCCCTGTTCATATCCTTTGACCGTTTATCAACTGGAGAATACTTGTATTTTTATAAATTTAACTCAATCCTCTACATATTTGATAAATGAGGCTTTTATCAGAGACACTGTCTATAAAAATTGTTTCTCAGCTTTCTGCTTTCCTTCTAATCTTGGTTGGATTGGCTTTGTCTGGGCAAAAACTTTTAAATTTAATCTAATCAAAATTATTCATTTTGTATTTCATAATATTCTCAATTTCTTATTTGGTCATAAATTCTTCCCTTCTCCATAGATCTGACAGGTAAACTATTCTCTGCTCTCCTAATACGCTTATAGTTTCACACTTTATGTATAAATCATATACCCATTTTGACTTTATCTTGGTATATAGTGTAAGATCTTGGTCTATGCCTAGTTTCTGCCATACTGTTTTCCAGTTTTACAGCAGTTTTTTGTCAAATAGTGAATTCTTATCCCAGAAGCTGGAGTCTTTGGGTTTATCAAAGAGTAAATTACTATAGGCACTGACTACTGTGTCTTCTGTACCAAACATATTCCACTGATCTACCACTCTATTTCTTAGCCAGTATCAAGTAGTTTTGATGATTGCTGCTGCTGTATTATACAATTTAAGATCTGGTACGGCTAGGCCACCTTCTCTTGCATTTCTTTTCATTAATTCCTTTGATATTCTGTACCTTTTGGTCTTCAAGTTGAGTTTTGTTATTATTTTTTCTAGCTCCATAAAATAATTTCTGGTGATTTGATATGGCACTGAATAAGCAAGTTAATTTAGGTAGAATTGTCATTTTTATTATATTAGCTTGGCCTACCATTGAGTAATTGATATTTTTCAAATTATTTAGATATGAATTTATTTGTGTGACAAATGTTTTGTAATTGTGTTCATAAAGTTCCTGGGTTTGTCTTGACAGGTAGAATCTCAAATATTTTAGATTGTCTAGAGTTAATTTAAATGGAATTTCTTTTTCTATCTCTTAGTGCTGGGCTTTGTTAGTAATATGTGGAAATGCCAATTATTTATGTGGGTTTATTTTATATCTTGCAACTTTGCTAAAGTTGTTAATTATTTCAAGTGGTTTTTTAGTTGATTCTCTAGGATTCTCCAAGTATACCATTATATCATCTGCAAAAGTGGTAGTTTTGTTTCTTTGTTGACTATTCTAATTCCTTCAATTTCTTTTTCTTCTCCAGTACAATATTTAATGGTGATTATGAACATCCTTGTTTAATCCTGATCTTCTTGGAAATGATTCTAGCTTATATTCACTTCATATAATGTTTGCTGATGGTTTTAGATAGATGCTACTTATCATTTTAAGGAAAGACTCCATTAATTTCTATGCTCTCTAGTGTTTGTAATAGAAATTGGTGTGGTATTTTTCAAAAGCTTTTTCTGCATCTATCGAGATAATCATATGATTTTGTTATTTTGCTGTTGATATCGTCAATTATGCTGATACTTTACTTAATACTGAACCAGTCCTTCATTCTTGATCATAGTGTATTATCCTCATGATAAGTTTCTGTAATCTCTTTGCTAATATTTTATTAAAATTTTTTGCATCTATATTCATTAAGAAAATTGGTCTATAATAGTGGTAGGGAACCTGTGGCCTTGAGGCCACATGTAGCCTTCTAAGTCCTCAAGTGTGGTCCTTTGACTGAATCCAAACTTCACAGAACAAATCCCCTTAAAAATAGGATTTGTTCTGTAAAATGTGGACTTAGTCAAGCCTCACACATGGACATAGGTCACATGTGGCCTTAAGCCCACAGGTTCCCCACCCTGGTCTATAATTTTTCTTTCTCTGTTTTGGCTCTTCTTGGTTTAGGTATCTACCATATTTGTGTCATAAAAAGAATTTGGTTAGACTCCTTCTTTGCCTATTTTTTTCAAACAGTTCATATAGTATTGGAATTAATTGTTCATTAACTATTTGGTAGGATTCATTTGTAAATCCATCTGGCCCTGGAGATTTTTTCTTAAGGAGCTCATTTGTTCTTTTTTTTTTGGAAATGGGGTTATTTAAGTACTTTATTTCCTCCTCTGTCAGTTTGGGAATTTATATTTTTTATAAATATTCATCCATTTCACTTAGATTGTCAAATTAATTGGCATGTGGTTGAGCAAAATAGCTCCTAACTATTTTAATTTCCTCTTCATTGGTGGTAGATTCACCCTTTTCATTTTTGATACTGGTAATTTGGTTTTCTTCTTTCTGTTTTAATCAAATTAATCAAAGGTTTATCTATTTTATTGTTTTTTTTTCATAAAACCAGCTCTTAGTTTTATTTATTAGTTCAATCATTTTCTTAATTTCAACTTTTATTAATCTCTCCTTTGATTTTCAGAATTTCTAATTTGGTATTTAATTGGGGACTTTTAATTTGTGCTTTTTCTAGCTTTTTTAGTTGCATGCCCAATTAATTGATTTTCTTTTTATCTATTTTATTCACAAGGATTTAGAGATATAAAATTTACCCTAAGACCTGCTTTGGCTGCATTCCATAAGTATTGCTTTGTTGTGTCATTGTTGTCATTTTCTTGGAAGTTGTTATTGATTGTTTCTGTGATTTATTGTTTGACCCACCCATTCTTTAGGATTAGATTATTTAGTTTCCAATTAATTTTTCATCTATCTTTCCATGGCCCTTTATTACATGCAATTTTTATTGCATCATGATCTGCAAAAACATTCATTTAATATTTCTGTCTTTCTGCATTGGATTGTGAGGTTTTTATGCCCTTGTACATGGTCAATTTTTCTGTAGGTGCCATATACTGCTGAGAAAAAGGTATATTCCTTCCTATCCCATTCAATTTTCTCCAGGGTCTATCATATCTAACTTTTCTAAAATTCCCTTTACCTTCTTAACTTCCTTCTTGCTTATTTTTTGGTTAGATTTATCTAGTTCTTATGGGGGAGGTTGAGGCCCTCCACTAGCACAATTTTGCTGTTTATTTCTTCCTGTACCTCACTTAATTTCTCTAAGAATTTGAATGCTACATGACTTGGTGCTTATATGTTTAGTGTTGATATCACTTGTTGATTACTGTTGATATTATTGTCTATGGTACCTTTTAGCAAGATGTAGTTTCCTTCTTTATCCCTTTTAATTAGAACTATTTTTGCTTTTACTTTGTCTGAGATCAGGATTGCTACCTCTGCTTTTTTTTCTTCAGCTGACACCATAATATATTCTTCTCCAGTCTTTTACCTTTACTCTGTGTATATCTCTCCGCTTCAAATGTGTTTCTTTAAAAAAAAAAAAAAACGTATGGTAGGTTTATGGTTTTTAATCCACTCTGCTATCTGCCTCTGTTTTATGGGAGAGCTCATCCCATTCACATTCACAGTTATGATTACTGTATCTTTTTCTCCATCCTATTTTCCCCCTTGTTTTATACTTTTCTCTCTCCTTTCACCTTTTTCCTTCTCACCAGTGTTTTGGTTCGAACCACCACCTCCTTTAATCTCCCTTCCCTTCTATCAGCCCACTCCCTTTTCTTTCCTCTTTACCCTACTACTACTTCCCTCCCTTCTTCCCTGCCTTCTATCTTCTCCCTTTTCTTTCTCCTTTCTCCTCCTACTTCCTTATAGGTTTCTATAACAAATTGAATGCTGTAGCCATAATGGCTTTTGTTTTCTTTGAATGGCTCAGCTTGCCTCATTGAGCCTCTGGACACTGTGGCTTGCTCTTCCGGGGCAGGAGGCCCGGGGAGCATGCCGGGAAGCAGACAACTTCCTGTGTGATGAGTCATGGGGCTGGCTGAGGGGAGGTGTTAATGTCTATGCTAGGGGGAGGAGCCAACTCAGGAACCAATCGGCCCTGGTCATTTGGGCGGAGCTTGATGATGTCAGAGACCCTATAAGAGGGGAGAGGACAGCTCGAAGAGCTCTCTTTCCTTTTTCGGTTGGAGCCAGCGACAGTTACGACAGTTACGTCAGTTACAGCGACCGTTACATCGTCAGTTTCAGTTGCAGCTTCAGTTACAGACAGACACAGCTGAGGCAGGAGCTGCTAGCAGCAGAGCTGACCTACGGGAGGAAGCTGAACAAAGACTTCAGTCCAGTGGGTAATCTTATTACCATAAAAGGGGGAAACATGATTTTGCTTTACGCAATCATGTTTCTCTGTAGCCTCCTGGTTACTCTTTCAAGGCGTACTTATTGGGCCTGGAAGATTATGATCAACATATCAAAATGGGGCTTCTGGTTCATGGGTTGGTTACTGTGGAGCCTAAATAAATGTTTTGATTCTTCTGCCTTCTACTTTGAGAGTTTCTTCTATCCGGCGATTCCGAACCTTTCAGACATGTTTATGATCCTCTTTGAGATTATAAACTCTGCCCTCCTGATACATTTGGCGTCACGAACAGGATCGCTAGGTATAAGATCTCTATTTAGAAGCAGAACAATTTCAGAGGAAGAGATGAATATCCCAGGATGGGAGGATCCATTTTATTCCTCCCTAGCAAAAGAATTGGCTAAAAAAGCTGGACCCTGTGAAAACTGGGAACCAAGGCTACGGAGAGGAGATCCTAGGGATTTGGAAAAGTGTTTACGAGAAGTTGGGATTCAGTCAGGGGCATCACTATCTAGGCAAAGCTGGATAGTGTTATCAGCCTACCGGCTAGTATACAAAAGATTGAGATTAAGTGAAAGACATGGGGGCACTCCTACCCCACAGGAAGAAGGGAAATCTCAGATAGCAGAAGACCAAACTGACTCAAATGAGAACTTTTCTATTAATGTGGCTAAGAGCAACAGGAGACCAAAAAAGCCCAGAGTGCATTTCAACCCAGCCCAGAAAGAGCCTGACTGCCTGCTTCGTCCTAGCCATGGTGGCAGAGGAAGTGAGTGGAGAGAGAATGAGACAATGTTAGGGGCTGAGGCACAAAACACTACTGGGGTTCAGGATGTGCCTCACACAGAGAATAGGAGATGGTTAAATGATCAGACAAGGGCTCGACCCATACAAAGGAGGAAGACAGAAACCCGAGGTGAAGATTCAGTTACAAGGGAAATTCAGGAAGATTTCTCACCGCAAGAGGTCACAGATATTTTGAGGAGATTCAGCCAAAGAATAGGAGAACCATTGATATCTTGGATGGTAAGACTCAGTGATCAAGGGGCCGGTGGAATATCAGTAGATGGGACAGACTGCATGAGATTCATAGGTATCAGCCATGATCCTCTAGTTCAACAAGCTTTTAGGGAACATCATCAGCAAGGAGATGGTGATAGCGGGACTACTCTGTTGGCATTAGCCGCTGTGGGATGCAATAAGAGATATGCTACTGATTCTATGTGGCCCACTGAGCACAGACCCTGGTATTCACTTAGAGATTGTATCATGAGACTAAAGGAGGAGGTAATGAAGACTGCCATTATGACAGGAACTGCAGACAAATATTACAATGATTCAATGGAACTGCCTCATAGGAATTTAATAATTAGGACAGCTCCCCCTGCTTATAAACAACTAATTTTGAATTTATTACTTGGAGAAGTAGGGAGCCGTCTTACAACAGTGATAAATAAGATTTTACAGTTATATGACTTAGGTGACTGGGGAAGGGATAGATCTCCTCGAGAGAGAAGGGTGAATAACCAGCAAACTTGGCGCCAAAGGAGAGTAACAAGGAAAGAAATGTTTACTGCTTTATTGAGAGCAGGAGTAGGTTTTGAAATGATAGATGGAATTCCAACCAATGAATTATACAGAATGTATAGAGGACTTGATAACACGAGAAATAGGGAAATAAGAACTGCTCCTGCAAGCCTACAAGCCACTCAGACTGAAGGTGACCTTGTGTGATTAACGGATGAAAACTTTTGAAAAGAAACATTTCCCACCTGAGTTTGGCTCTGATGTTGGATCTTTGCATAACTGAAATCTCAACCAAACTTGAGATGATTTTATTTGAAGAATTATAGTCCATACTTGTCTATTCTTTTTGTCCTTTGTTTTGGCTAACCTTGTTGCTAGTTTTGTTTCCTTCAGGCTTAAGCACCCTGCACTTTCCGGTGACTGCCTAAGCATGTAGCATTCTTGGAATTCCTGCCAGCTCGTTAAAGAAATGACCTCTGGAATGGGACTTTTTGGGGGCAGGGCCATCTCTACATCCAATTTCAGCATGAAGAAGCTATGGAAAATGAGACCTTCACCCCTCACCCCAAGATTTTGAGCCCCAATCGTTCAAGGGGGGTGGAAATGATGATAGTGTTCTGTTTACTTATTTTGTGTTATCCTTGCTGTGTTGTTTTATTGTTATGATATTATTGATCCTATGTAATGGATACAAGGATTTAGGGGTGGACATTTGAATTATTAATAATTATTTTGGGGATGATTGATTGAAAAGATTATTTTGCTGGGATCTAGGGGTGGATCGCATTTGAATCGTAAACCAATATTTAGGAATGTCACCAAATGATATGTTTTGCTTTATAATGAATGATATGTTTTAGTTTCCTTTGTAATTGGATCACAATGTATGTTCTAGGATACATGGCTGATTAGATTATGTATCCTATAACAAGGGGTGGAGTGTAGCCATAATGGCTTTTGTTTTCTTTGAATGGCTCAGCTTGCCTCATTGAGCCTCTGGACACTGTGGCTTGCTCTTCCGGGGCAGGAGGCCCGGGGAGCATGCCGGGAAGCAGACAACTTCCTGTGTGATGAGTCATGGGGCTGGCTGAGGGGAGGTGTTAATGTCTATGCTAGGGGGAGGAGCCAACTCAGGAACCAATCGGCCCTGGTCATTTGGGCGGAGCTTGATGATGTCAGAGACCCTATAAGAGGGGAGAGGACAGCTCGAAGAGCTCTCTTTCCTTTTTCGGTTGGAGCCAGCGACAGTTACGACAGTTACGTCAGTTACAGCGACCGTTACATCGTCAGTTTCAGTTGCAGCTTCAGTTACAGACAGACACAGCTGAGGCAGGAGCTGCCAGCAGCAGAGCTGACCTACGGGAGGAAGCTGAACAAAGACTTCAGTCCAGTGGGTAATCTTATTACCATAAAAGGGGGAAACATGATTTTGCTTTACGCAATCATGTTTCTCTGTAGCCTCCTGGTTACTCTTTCAAGGCGTACTTATTGGGCCTGGAAGATTATGATCAACATATCAAAATGGGGCTTCTGGTTCATGGGTTGGTTACTGTGGAGCCTAAATAAATGTTTTGATTCTTCTGCCTTCTACTTTGAGAGTTTCTTCTATCCGGCGATTCCGAACCTTTCAGACATGTTTATGATCCTCTTTGAGATTATAAACTCTGCCCTCCTGATACAAATGCATACATTATTTCCTCTTTGAGCCAAATCCAATGAGAGTAAGGTACAAACAATGCTCACCCCACTCCCTTCTTTCCCTCTACTATAATAGACCTTTGTACTTCTTCCTAAGATGTAATTTACCCTATTCTGCCTCTTCCTTTCCTCTTCTCCCAATACAATCCTTTTTTTCACCCCTTAGTTAATTATCTTTATCAGCACATCAAATTCAAATTATTCCCATACCCTCTGTTTATGTACACCCTTTCTAAATGCTGTAATAATGGTACAATTCTCAAGAATGACAAGTATCGTTTTCCCATGCAGGAATGCAAACAGTTTAACCTAATTTAATGACATCTTTTTTTTCTTTCCTGTTTACTTTTTTATTCTTCTCTTGAGTCTTCTATCTGAAGATGGAATTTTTTGTTCAGTTCTGTTGTTTGTTTGTTTTTAATCAAGAATGACTGAAAGTCCCCTATATCTTTGAATGTTCATCTTTTCCCCAAAAAGATTATATGCACTTTTGCTGGACAGTTGATTCTTGGTTGTAATCCAAGCTCCTTTGCCTTCCAGAATATCATATTCCAGACCCTATGATCCTTTAATATAGAAGCTGCTAATTCCTGTGTAATCTTGTCTATGACTCCATGATATTTATATTGTTTCTTTCTGGCTGCTTGCAGCATTTTCTCCTTTACCTGATAATTCTGGAATTTGGTTACAAGATTCCTTGGAGTATTCATTTTGGGACCTCTTTGAGGAGGTGATCAGTGAATTCTTTGAATGGCCATTTCACCCTCTGGTTCCAGGTTGCCACAGCAGTTTTCCTTGATAATTTCTTGAAAGATGCTGTTCAGGCTCTTTTTTGATCATGGCTTTAAGGTATACCAATGAGTCTTAAATTACCTCTCCTGGATCGATTTTTGAGGTCAGTTGTTTTTCCAATGAGGTATTTTACATTTTCTTCTATTTTTTTATTCTTTTGATTTTGTTTGACTATTTCTTGATGTCTCATAGAGTCATTAACTTCCACTTGCCTAACTCCTTTTCTGTTTGATCAATTCTACTTTTTAAGGAATTCTTTTCTTCAGTGGATTTTCCCCCTATTTGGCCAACTGTATTTTTTAAGGAATTGTTTTCTACATTCAACTTTTGTCCTTTCTTTTCAAACTGTTGACTCTTTTGTATACCTCTTATTTCTTTTCACAATTTTTCTTCTATCTATCTTATATGACTTTTAAAATCCTTCTTGAGGGGCAGCTAGGTGGCACAGTGAGTAGAGCACTGGCTCTGGAGTCAGGAGGACCTGAGTTCAAATCCAGCCTCAGACACTTGACACATTTATTAGCTGTGTGACCTTGGGCAAGTCACTTAACCCCAATTGCCCTGCCTTGCCCCCGTGGGGAAAAAATGTGAAAAAATAAAAACAAAATCCTTCTTGAGCTCTTCCAAGAAGGCTTTTTGGACTTGAGGTCACTTCATATTCCCTTTTGAGGTTTCTGGTGTGGGTATATTGACAATGTTGTCCTCTTCTGAGGTTGTATGTTGAACTTTCCTGTCTCTGTAGAAACAGTCTGTGGTCAATGTTCATTTTTTCTTCTTACTCATTTTTGGGGGGCTATTTTGTGGCTTTTAAAATTGAGCTTCCCCTGCTGGAGCGCAGGGGCACTGTCCCAAGCTTTTTGTGCAGGGGTCCAGGGGCCTGGTCACTAGTTTTGTGCTCCGGGGCCTCTGGTGCTGGCCACTGGAGGTTGTAGTGGTCTGGTGCTAAGCTGGGGTCATAGTGGTGGTATGTGCCATGTGCTGAGGCCAGGTGTGGTTTTTCCATATTTCCCCAGGGCTGTGCTGAAGCATGGGGAACTCTGGCTACTGGAAGATACCTGACCACCTGGGGCTGCATCATACATGGTGGTTCTCTGAACTGGAGTCTGCCAGTTCTCCTGACTCTGCTAAGGCACGTGGGGGGTCCTAGTGTTCATGTTTGCCTGCTCCACTTCTCTGGGGCTCAGGATCTCTTGCTGTTTTGTTGAGGAGGTTCCTGCCATAAGCTTGTTGTGATGTTTCCTGTCCTGGATTGTGCTCCCTTTTTGCCCGAGTGATATGGACCTTATTTGCCAATCTTCTAAGTCTCTTGGACCACAAGACTGCTCCACCTCATCCTTCCACTGGTTCTGCTGTTCCAGGATCTGTTCTGGGACACTGTTTTATGGGTGTTCGGGGATGATAATGAGAGAAGGGTGGTGAGATATACTGCCTACTAAGCCATCTTGTTTCTCTCAATTGCTTGTAAGCAATGTTTCTAGCATTATAGCTGTATAAATTGGAAATATCTTTACTACAATAAATATATGTTTTGATTATCTTTCTGAAATTTCAATTTTATGCTTAAAATTAATTCATTTTTTGCCCTTTACAACTTGAGTTCAACAAAGAATTTAGTTCAAAATTGGCTACTTTTGAATACAAATAATTGGATATTTAAATTTAAATTTTATTTATTTATGCATTTGCATAAAGATTTTAGAGCACAAGTTTCTTTTGAAGCGTATTTTTCCCCTATTTCACTAGCTTGTTTTTTTTTCAATGAATTATCATCTGGATTTTGTTTCAAAGGTCGTTTCTATGTGTGTCTCTTTTATTATTGATTTTTTTTTCCTTTTTCCTATGCATCTGCCATCACTGTGTTAAATTTTTTGAACACCTCTGTTACATTTTTATATAAAAACCTGTTAATTAATGGTTCCATTGTATAACTCTTTTTTGAACTGAGGGGGTTTTATTTATTTTTTATTCATTTTTCTTAATTAATTATTTTTATATTTCAACATTCACATCCACAAGATTTTGAGTTCCAAATTTTCTCCCCATCTGTCCCCTTCCCCTACCCCAAGAAACCATGCACCCTGATAACCCCTTCCCCCAACCTGCCCTCCTTTATATCACTACCCTTCCCTTCTCTTATCCCTTTCCCTTCTATTTTTCTGTAGGGAAGAGATTTCTATACCCATTCCCTATATATCTTATTTTCCAATTGCATATAAAAACAATTTTTTCACATTTGTTTTTAAAACTTTCAGTTCCACATTCTCTTCCCTCCTCCCTCCCCACCCACCCTCATTGAGAAGGCAAGCAATTCAATATAGGTTATACACATGTAGTCATGCAAAACATTTCCACATCAGTCATGTTATGAAAGACTAACTATATTTCCCTCCATCCTGTCAAGCCCTCCATTTATTCTCTTCTCTCCTTTGACCCTGTCCCTCCTCAAAAGTGTTTGCTTCTGATTATCCCTTCCCCCAATATTTCACCCCTTCTGTCATCTGCCCTCTCTTATTTCCTTCCCCCCTACTTTCCTGTAAGGTAAGATAGATTTCCATACCCAATTGAATGTGTATGTTATTTCCTCCTTAAGCTAAACCTGATGAGAGTAAAGTTCGCTCATTCCCTCTCACCTCCCCCCTCTTCTTTCCATTGTAAAAGCTCTTTCTTGCATCTTTTATGTGAGATGATTTACTACAATCTACCCCATCCCTTTCTCCTCTCAGTAGATTCCTCTCTCTCCCCTTAATTTTATTTTTTAGGTATCATCCCTTCATATTCAACTCACCCTGTGCCACATGTGTGTATACACATGAATACACACACAGATATATACATACACATATATAATACACACACATACATACATAATATATATGTATATATACGTACATGCATATATATGTGTGTATATATATAAAATACATACATACATACATACATATATATATATATATACATATATTCCCCCTCCAACTACCCCAATACTGCGAAAGGTCTCAAGCATTACAAATATCATCTTTCCATGTAGGAATGTAAGCAGTTCAACTTTAATAAGTATCTTATGATTTCTCTTTCTTTTTTACCTTTTCATGGTTCTCTTTATTCTTGTATTTGAAGGTTAAATTTTCTATTTAGCTCTGGTCTTTTTATCAAGAACGCTTAGAAGTCCTCTGTTTCATCGAATATCCATTTTTCCCCCAAGGATTATATTCAGTTTTTCTGAGTAGGTGATTCTTGGTTTTAATCCTAGCTCCTTTGACCTCTGGAATATTATATTCCAAGCCCTTTGATCTCTTAATGTAGAAGCTGCTAAATCTTGTGTTATCCTGATTGTGTTTCCATAATACTTGAATTGTTTCTTACTGGCTGTTTGCAATATTATATCTTTGACCTGGGAACTCTGGAGTTTGGCTACAATATTCCTAGGAGATTTCCTTTTGGGATTTCTTTCAGGAGGTGATTAGTGCATTCTTTCCATTTCTATTTTACTCTCTGGTTCTAGAATATCAGAGCAGTTTTCTTTGATAATTTCTTGAAAGATGATGTCTAGGCTTTTTTTTTGATCATGGTTTTCAGGCAGTACAATAATTTTTAAATTATCTCTCCTGGATCTATTTTCTGGGTCAGTTGTTTTTTCAGTGAGATATTTCACAATGCCTTCTATTTTTTCACTCTTTTGGATTTTTTTTTATAATTTCTGGATTTCTCATAAAGTTATTAGCTTCTATTTCCTCCATTCTAATTTTTAAGGAATTATTTTCTTCAGTGAGGTTTTGGACCTCCTTCTCCATTTGGACAATTCTACTTTTTAGGCATTCTCATCCTTGTTGGCTTTTTGGATCTCTTTTGCCATTTGAGTCAGTCCATTTTTTAAGCTGTTGTTTTCTTCAGCATTTTTTTTGTAGGTCAACTGGACTTGGTTTATTGGGTGCAGCAAAGTTCACTTTTATCTGCTTATCTTTTTTATCTTTTTTATTTTTTTTAAACTTATTTATTTAACATAATTAGTTTTCAGCATTGATTTTCACAAGAGTTTGAATTACAAATTTTCTCCCCATTTGTACCGTCCCCCCACTCCAAGATGGCGTATATTCTAGTTGCCCTGTTCCCCAGTCAGCCCTCACTTCTGTCACCCCACTCCCCTCCCATCCCCTTTTCCCTTCCTTTCTTGTAGGGCAAGATAAATTTCTATGCCCTATTTCCTGTGTATCTTATTTTCTAGTTGCATGCAAAAACTTTTTTTTTTTGTTTTTGAACATCTGTTTTTAAAACTTTGAGTTCCAAATTCTCTCCCCTCTTCCCTTCCCACCCACCCTCCCTAAGAAGTCAAGCAATTCAACATAGGCCACATGTGTATTATTATGTATAACCCTTCCACAATACTCATGTTATGTAAGACTAACTATATTTTGCTCCTCCCCAACCCATCCCCCTTTATTGAATTTTCTCCCTTGACCCTGTCCCCTTTCCAAAGTGTTTCTTTTTGATTACCTCCAACCCCATCTGCCCGCCCCTCCATCATCCCCCACTTTTTTTTATCTTCTTACCTCTTCTTTCCTGTGGGGTAAGATACCCAATTGAGTATGTATGGTATTCCCTCCTCAGGCCAAATTTGATGAGAGCAAGATTCACTCATTCCCCCCTCACCTGCCCTCTCCCCTCCTCCCACAGAACTGCTTCCTCCTGCCACCTTTATCCAAGATAATCCACCCCATTCTATATCTCCCTATCTCCCTCTCTCAATATATTCCTCTCTCATCCTTTAATTTGATTTTATTTCTTTTAGATATCTTCCCTTCATCTTCAACTCATACTGTGTCCGCTCTCTCTCTCTCTCTCTCTCTCTCTCTCTCTCTCTATATATATATATATATATATATATATATATATATATATATATATACACACATACATATATGCATACATACACACTCACTTACCTATATATACATATATATATACATATACATATATATATATGCATATTCCCTTCAGCTACCCTACTACTGAGGTCTCATGAATCATACACATCATCTTTCCATGTATGAATGTAAACAAAACAGTTCAACTTTAGTAAGTCCCTTGCAATTTCTTTTTCTTGTTCTTTTTCTTGATTACCTTTTCATGCTTCTCTTGATTCTTGTGTTTGAAAGTGAAATTTTCTATTCAGCTCTGGTCTTTTCACTGAGAAAGCTTGAAAGTCCTCTATTTTATTAAAAATGCATATTTTGCCTTGGAGCATGACACTCAGTTTTGTTGGGTAGGTGATTCTAGGTTTTAATCCTAGCTCCACTGACCTCCAGAATATCATATTCCAAGCCCTTCGATCTCTTAATGTAGAAGCTGCCAGATCTTGGATTATTCTGATTATTTTTCCACAATACTCAAATTGTTTCTTTCTGGCTGCTTGCAGTATTTTCTCCTTGATCTGGGAGCTCTGGAATTTGGTGACAATATTACTAGGAGATTTCTTTTGGGGATCTATTTGAGGAGGCTATTGATGGATTCTTTCAATTTCTATTTTGCCCTGTGGCTCTAGAATATCAGGGCAGTTCTCCTTGATAATTTCTTGAAAGATGATATCTAGGCTTTTTTTTGATCATGGCTTTCAGGTAGTCCAATAATTTTTAAATTATCTCTCCTGGATATATTCTCCAGGTGAGTGGTTTTTCCAATGAGATATTTGACATTGTCTTCCATTTTTTCATTCCTTTGGTTCTGTTTTATGAAATCTTGATTTCTCATCAAGTCACTAGCTTCCACTTGCTCCAATCTCATTTTTAGTAGTATTTTCTTCAGTGGTCTTTTGGACCTCCTTTTCCATTTGGCTAATTCTGCCTTTCAAGGCATTCTTCTCCTCATTGGCTTTTTGGAGCTCTTTTGCCATTTGAGTTAGTCTATTTTTGAAGGTGTTGTTTTCTTCAGTGTATTTTTCAGTATTTTTTTGGGTCTCCTTTAGCAAGTCATTGACTTGTTTTTCAATGTTTTCTTGCATCCTTCTCATTTCTCTTCCCAATTTTTCCTCTACTTCTCTAACTTGCATTTCCAAATCCTTTTTCAGCTCTTCCATGACCTGGGACCAGTTCATGTTTTTCTTGGAGGCTTTTTTTGTAGGCTCTTGCACTTTGTTGACTTCTTTAGGCTCTATGTTTTGGTCTTCTTTGTCACCAAAGAAAGAATCCAAAGTCTGAGACTGAATCTGGGTGCGTTTTTGCTGCCTGGCCATATTCCCAACCAACTAACTTGACCCTTGAGCTTTTCAGTGGGGTATAACTGCTTGTAGACTAAAGAGTTCTATGTTCCATGTTTGGGGGGGATGTGCCAGCTCTGCCACACCAGCACTCCTCCTTCCCCAAGAACCCCCAACCCGGACTGGGCTTAGATCTTCAGCAGGCTGTGCACTCCTGCTCTGATCCGCCACTTAATTCCTCCCACCAGGTGGGCCTGGGGCCGGAAGCATCAACAGCTGTAGCTGCCCCACCTTTGCTGCCCCGGGGGCGGTGGCCGAACCCCGCGAACTCCTTCCACTCCTGCAGCTTTTTCCACTAACCTTCTCTGCTGTCTTTAGTGTTTGTGGGTTGAGAAATCTGGTAACTGCCGCAGCTCACTGATTCAGGGCACTAGGGCCCATTCCCCCCAGTTCCTGGTCTGGTTGTTCTGCACCGCTCATGCTGGGCTCTGCTCTGCTCTGCTCCCAGCTCCGTGTGGGATAGACCTCACCCAGAGACCATCCAGGCTGTCCTGGCCTGGAGCCCTGCTTCCCTCTGCTGTTTTGTGGGTCCTGCATTTCTAGAACTGGTTCAGAGCCATTTTTTATAGGTTTTCGGAGGGACTCGGTGGGGAGCTTATGCTAGTCCCTGCTTGCCAGCTGCCATCTTGGCCCTGCCCCTTATCTGTTCTTCAGCATTTTTGGGGGGGTCTCCATTAGCAAGCCGTTGATTAGTTTTTCATGATTTTCTTGTATCACTCTCAATTCTCTTCCCAATTTTTCCTCTACTTTCTTACTTGATTTTCAAAATCCTTTTTGAACTCTTTCATGGCCTACATCCAATTCACATTTTTTCTTGGAGGCTTTGGATGTAAAAGCTTTGACTTTGTTGTCTTCTTCTGGTTGTATGTTTTGGTCTTCCTTGTAAGCAAAGTAAGATTCTATAGTCTGAGGTTTGTTTTTTTCTGCTGTTTGCTCATTTTACCAGCTAATTACTTGCCTTTTACCTGTTTGTTAAGGTGGGTCTCTGCTTCCAGTGTGGAGGGTATGCTGTCCCTAGCTTCAGGGGTTTTGTGTAGCTGTTTTCAGAGATATTTCTAGAGACCTGTAAATTTTCAATTCTTCCAAGATGGTATGATGAAAGCAGAGGTATTTACTCCTCTCCACCTGTGCTCTAGTCTGTGAGCAATCACAAGCACTTTTTTCTGCCTTGGAACTATGAGGAGGATTTCCTCTTGTATTAGGAGGGCAGAGTTTATAATCTCAAAGAGGATCATAAACATGTCTGAAAGGTTCGGAACCGCCGGATATAAGAAACTCTCAAAGTAGAAGGCAGAAGAATCAAAACATATATTTAGGCTCCACAGTAACCAACCCATGAACCAGCAACCCCATTTTGATATATTGATCAAAAGCTTCCAGGCCCAATAAGTACGCCTTGAAAGAGTAACCAGGAGGCTACAGAGAAGCATGATTGCATAAAGCAAAATCATGCTTCCCCCTCTATGGTAAAAAGATTACCCACTGGCCTGAAGTCTTTGTTCAGCTTCCTCCTGTAGGTCAGCTCTGCTACTGGCAGCTCCTGCTTCAGCTGTGGCTGTGGCTGTAGCAGCCTCTGGCTCCAACGGGAGCTGCTTTTAACCATCCAGCTTCTGCGGGGGTGTAAGGTACGCCGGGGAAAGCACAGGTTCTTTCAATCTGCTTAAGCAAGGTGAAGGGGTTGACTGGGAAAGCACAGGTTCTTTCCATCAGCTTAAGCAAGGGAAGCAAGGTGAAGGGGCCGACAAGCTTACTCCAGTCCAACATACAAACAGCATTCAGTTCAGGGGAAAAAGCCAAACTAGTCAAGGCCACTTGTTGACTAAGTGCTAAGGAGCCCATTTTTGGTTGCCAATACACTCCACCCCTTGTTATAGGATACATAATCTAATCAGCCATGTATCCTAGAACATACATTGTGATCCAATTACAGAGGAAACTAAAACATATCATTCATTATAAAGCAAAACATATCATTTGGTGACATTCCTAAATATTGGTTTACGATTCAAATGTGATCCACCCCTAGGTCCCAGCAAGATAATCTCTTCAATCAATCATCCTCAAAATAATTATTAATAATTCAAATGTCCACCCCTAAATCCTTGTATCCATTACATAGGATCAATAATATCATAATAATAAAACAACATAGCAAAGATAACACAAAATAAGTAAACATAGAACACTATCATCATTCCCACCCCCCTTGAACGATTGGGGCTCAAAATCTTGGGGTAAGGGGTGAAGGTCTCATTTTCCATAGCTTCTTCATGCTGAAATTGGATGTAGAGATGGCCCTGCCCCAAAAAGTCCCATTCCAGAGGTCAGTTCTTTAACTAGCTGGCAGGAATTCCAAGAATGCTATGTGCTTAGGCAGTCACCAGAAAGTGCAGGGTGCTTAAGCCTAAAGGAAACAGAACTAGCAACAACGTTAGCCAAAACAAAGGACAAAAAAAGTAGACAAGTATGGACTATTATTCTTCAAATAAAATCATCTCAAGTTTGGTTGAGATTTCAGTTATGCAAAGATCCAGCATCAGAGCCAAACTCAGGTGGGAAATGTTTCTTTTCAAAAGGAACATAATGAGGAAGCCAAGAGGATCCCACCCTAGATAGAGACTAAGATTGTCCTCTCAGCCTTTCCCCAGATGTACAAGGAAACACAATGGGAAAATTAAACTAAGAGGATCCCATCTGATAACACTATCCAGCTTTGCCTAGATAGTGATGCCCCTGACTGAATCCCAACTTCTTATAAACACTTTTCTAAATCCCTAGGATCTCCTCTCCGTAGCCTTGGTTCCTAGTTTTCACAGGGTCCAGCTTTTTTAGCCAATTCTTTTGCTAGGGAGGAATAAAATGGATCCTCCCATCCTGGGATATTCATCTCTTCCTCTGGAATTGTTCTGCTTCTAAATAGAGATCTTATACCTAGCGGTATAAGATATATAGCGGTATAAGGAGCCCATTTTTGGTTGCCAATACACCTCTCCACCACAGCCAGAAGCCCTGCCATACCAGTGCTCCTTCTCAACCCAAGCCCACTACCTAGGACTGTGACCCAGATCCAAGCAAGGGCAAAGCAAGAGAATTCTGTCTCAGAGCCAGCAAAGAGATCCCTGCAATTCCCCTCTGATCAGCAGCTTGATCCCCCCACCATCTGTGGGCCAAGAGCTCTGGAAACAGCTGCCTCCACCACCACCACTACCACCGCCCCTGGGCTGGACCAGGACCATGATCCTCTCTCATCTTGGTCCGACAGACCTTTCCTACTAACCGTCTAAGTTGTCTTTGGTGTTTATGGGTTGAGAAGTTTGGAAACCTTCACATCTGCAAATGATTCAGTGCCCTGCTCTCTGCTTTGGGTTTGCTAGGGGCTCAGTCTGTGCTTACACAGCCCACTCCTCTCCTCTCCCAGTCTGATGCAATAGACCTTTCCTGTCAACCTTCCAGGTTGTCTTGGGCTGGAAATTTATTTCACTCTGTCATTTTGTGCTTTCTGCTGCTCTAGAATTTGTTTATAATCATTTTTACAGGTATTTTGAAGGGTTTGGGGGATAGCTCAAGCAAGTCCCTGCTTTTACTCTGCATCTTGACTCTGCCCCCTATTGTGTAACTCTTATTCAAAAGTTTATCAAAGTGCAAGTGTGAAGCTACTAGTATTTATTGCTGATGGTTTGCTGCTGCTTGATAGATTGCTGTCACTGTCTTGAATTTCTTACTTTTTGATCATTTGGTGAAATGTCCTTTGGTGACTGGTCAAATACTGGCATAATGAATGAAAATTATGAAAATAAATGTATAGTACTTGAAAAAAATTCATTATTGAAGTTGATATTCATAAAAAATTACTGGTATTTGGCTGTGTGGGATAATGACAATATTACATGAATCTTAAAAGACTCATATATAAAGGGTTTGGGAGAATATTGAATAACTCCTATTGGGATAAGGTTAAGAGAATTCACTGAGTATACTCTATAAATGACCAATGTAACACAATTCAGATCAATACAATACCTTAGACAACTACCAATGGCCGTTGACTTGTGGATCTATAGAATTTTTGTTACTTGAATGAATGGTGATGATAACACAGCACAGCAACTCACGTACAAGTTTGGAGTTACATTCAGGCTTAGCTTTTACAGGAAATGCAGGTAAAATGTCTGACATCAGAATCAGACATCTCATTTCTGAGTGAAGCTATGTCAAACTCTTTCTGCTAAGCATGAAAAATAAAAAAAAAAGTCATCCTGTCTAATGGCAAGAACAGTAGGGAAAGGATTTCTTTCCACCTCTTTTCCCCCAAACTGGGGTGTCCTGAGAGGATATCATTAGAGAATCTGATGGTTTCATTAATTTGAATAAAGTTCAAAAAAAACTATAATTTAAAACTGGATGCAGGTTTTTTCCTTCTCTCCTTGGGCTATCAGCTAGGAAGCCCTTCATTGGCAGTCTAGTTGAGGGGAGGAGGTGGTGGTGGTGAAAACAATCTTTTTTGTTTGGTTTCATTTGTTTGTTTGCTTTTCTATCTTGGGAATGAAGAAGAGTGGGAGTAATGATGAAGAAGTTGTTTCAACTAGTAGAAAGGGAAAGGTGGGAGGGGCAGAGTCAAGATGGCAGCTGGAAAGCGGGGACTTGCATAGGCTCTCTCCCAAATCCCTTCAAACACCTGTAAAAAATGGCTCTGAACAAATTCTAGACCTGCAGAACCCATGAAATAGCAGAGGGAAACAGGTCTGGATGGTCACTGGGAAGGGGTCTTTCACACAGTGCTGAGAGCGGAGGGCAGCCCAGCATGGGCCGCACCAGGACAGACCAGACCTGGTATCAGCCAGCCGAACAGGCCTTGGGGCCATGAAACAGTGAGCTGTGGCAGTTACCAGACTTCTCAACTCACAAATGCCAAAGAGCAGGTTGGAGGAAACAGCAGGATTGAGTTCAGAGTGGTACGGGCCACCAGCTCTGGGGGTGGAGGAGGTGGTGCAGCATCAGCCGCTTCCCAAATCCCTGGCTCACATGGTGGGAGGAATCTAGCAGCAGATCAGAGCGGGAGTGCAAAGAGCACTTTGTGGGCACAAAGGCAGATTCTTTTGCTGTGCCCTGCTTGGATCTGGACTGCGGTCCTGGTTGGCGGTTCTTGGGGGAGAAGGAGCACTGCTGGGACAGAGCCTGGGGTGACAGTGGAGTAGAAGCAGCTTTGAAAACAGCAGTGCTTGGACCCTAAAGTTTGGACTCTAAAGACTGCTCTATGAGCAGTCATACACTGACAAAAGCTCAAGGGTCAGGTGGTTGGCTGGGAAAATGAACAGTCAATGAAAACGAACTCAGACTCAAACACAGACTCAAACTCAAACTCTAGATTTCTTTTTTGGTGACAAAGAAGAGCAAAACACACTGCCAGAAGAAGTCAACAAAGTCAAAGAGCCTACATCAAAAGCCTCCAAGAAAAATATGAATTGGTGTTAGGCCATGAAAGAGCTCAAAAAGGATTTGGAAAAGCAAGTAAGAGAAGTAGAGGAAAAATGGGAAGAGAAATGAAAGTGATGCAAGAAAACCATGAAAAACAAGTCAATGACTTGCTAAAGGAGACCCAAAAAATGCTGAAGAAAATAACACCTTAAAGAACAGACTAACCCAAATGGCAAAAGAACTCCAAAAAGCAAATGAGGAGAAGAATGCCTTGAAAGGCAGAATTAGCCAAATGGAAAAGGAGGTCCAAAAGACCACTGAAGAAAATACCACCTAAAAAATTAGATTGGAGCAAGTGGAAGCTAGTAACTTTATGAGAAACCAAGATATTATAAAACAGAAACAAAGGAATGAAAAAATGGAAGACAATGTGAAATATCTCATTGGAAAAACCACTGACCTGGAGAATATATCCAGGAGGGATAATTTTAAAATTATTGGACTACCTGAAAGCCATGATCAAAAAAAGAGCCTAGACATCACCTTTCAAGAAATTACCAAGGAGAACTGTCCTGATATTCTAGAACCAGAGAGTAAAATAAAAATTGAAAGAATCCAACAATTGCCTCTTGAAAAAGATCCCAAAAAGAAAACTCCTAAGAATATTGTCACCAAATTCCAGAGTTTCCAGGTCAAGGAGAAAATACTGCAAGCAGCCAGAAAGAAACACTTTGAATATTGTGGGAATATAATCAGAATAATACAAGATCTAGCAGCTTCTACATTAAGGGATTGAAGGGCTTGGAATATGATATTCCAGAGGTCAAAGGATTAAAACCAAGAATCACCTACCCAGCAAAACTGAGTATAATGCTTCAAGGCAAAACATGGATTTTCAATAAAATAGAGGACTTTCAAGCTTTCTCAATGAAAATATCAGAGCTGAGTAGAAAATTTGACTTTCAAACACAAGAATCAAGAGAAGTATGAAAAGGTAAACAAGAAAGAGAATTCATAAGGGACTTACTAAAGTTGAACTATTTTGTTTACATTCCTACATGGAAAGATGATTTGTTTAATTCATGAGACCTTTCTCAGTATTAGGGTAGTTGAAGGAAATATACATATATAGACAGCAGGCACAGGGTGAGTTGAATATGAAGGGGCAATATCTAAAAAAAATTAAATAAATTTAAGGGGTGAGAGAGGAATATACTGAGAGAGGGAGAAAGGGAGAGATAGGAGGGGGTAAATTATCTCACATAAAAGTGGCAAGAAAAAGTAGTTCTGTTGGAAGGGAAGAGGAGGCAGGTGAGGGGGAATGAGCGAATCTTACTCTCATCAGATTTGACTTGAGAAGGGAATGACATACACACTCAATTGGGAATCTTACTCCACAGTAAAGTAAGGGGAAGGTGGTTTAAAAGAGGGGGGGATGATAGAAGGGAGGGAAGATGGGGAGGAGGTAATCAAAAGCAAACACCTTCGAAAAGGGACAGGTTCAAGGGAGAAAATTGAATAAAGGGGGACAGGAAAGGATGGAAGGAAATACAGTTAGCCTTTCACAACATGAGCATCATGGAAGTGTTTTACATAATGATACATGTGTTATCTATATTGAATGGCTTGCCTTCCTAGGCAGGGTGGGTGGGAAGGGAAGAGGGGAGAGAATTTGGAACTCAAAGTTTTAAAAGCTATCCTGCCCTACAAGAAAGTAAGGGGAAAGGAGATTGGGAGAGGCGGGGGTTGTGGGGTGAAAGAGGGGATGGCTGACTGGGGAACGAGGCAAGCAGAATATACATCATCTTGGAATGGGGGGGAGGGTAGAAATGGGGAGAAAATTTGTAACTCAAAATCTTGTGGAAATCAATGTTGAAAACTAAAGTATTGAATATATTTAAATAAAAAAAAAGGAAAGGTATGGTTTAAGAAGAGTGACCACTCTGGGATTACAAAGGTCAGAGCTAGAATAGGACAGAAATTCCTTTAACTTTTGCTTTCTGCCTTAAACCTGCAAACCCCACCAGACAACACCATCTATTGGTTATATTTAAATTATAGTTATGTGAAAGCAAGGTCTGTGTTGTATCTATCCTTGGAGTATTAATACCTTTCCTAATGCCTTACAAGTAGCAGGTGCTAAATAAGCATTTCTTTTTAAATTTGAAAACAATTATGAATGCTGAACTATGATAAATCATTCCATGACCATGAAACTTAAGAGGATAAATTTATTTATTGTTTAATGCATAGCTACTTGTACTGAAAAAAGCAGATTTTTGTCTCAAGTGCATCTCCAAATATTTTTCAACTGTGAGTAGTGATGGAAGGCTAAAACTATTAATTACTGCAATTAATATGTCATGCATGCTTTTAAAGGTCGAGGAGACAGACTTCTTTCTGGACTAATAAACTAATTGTAAATATAGAGATATAGAATTGATCATTACTTCTATATTGGAGCCTCAGGTTATATGCATTCCTTTT